>NC_056727.1:357108455-357283455 GCF_019279795.1 Protopterus annectens | reverse complement strand
AGTAACCTCCACCCCCCAACACAAACCATGAAACACATACTTCACAAAACCAGTGTGCCATGCAGTCACAGCCCTTAAGGCAAAATAATATACCCAGCATACTAGCAATAGGTGACTATAGTCAGGCACACTGACGTCCCACTCACTAGGCTGAATAAGCTGAAGGTTGCTGTTAGCTGCTTGTTGGGTGCCAGGATCCGCCACATAACACAAGCACTCAGGTCACTCCAGAACAAGTGCAAATATGACTGTCATTGTCCATGTTGGCTGAATGACCTGAGCCATACCTCCCTGGTCTGCATGAAGAGAGACATGCAAGAGCTCGCTGATCACGTAGCCCAGGCCGGTATGACCCTGACCCTGAGTAGCATCCTGCCCTTACCAAAAATGATACCACTGTATAAAGAAAAATTCTCAATTTTAACAATTGGCTAAATTTCTGGTGTCATTCAAAGGGGATCCAGTGTCTGTCCACCTGGGATGACATGCTCAACAAGCCACGCTGCTTTGCTAGAGACAGTTTGCACCTGTCAGTCTTAGGCTTTCGAATACTGGCCAAGGCTCTTGCCATGCCCATAGTGCCTTTTTTAGACAAGGCTCAAAAGACAAACCCACCACTGTAAATAGCACAAGTAACAAAAAACTGAGGGTAATGCTACTTAATGCCAGAAGTCTAAACCTCAAAATGCACACATTCGAGGCACTCCTCATTATGGAGAAAATCAATATATGTGCAGTAACAGAAACCTGGTTTAAGGCTCCAGAGAGCACCCCAGCACTACAAGACAACAACTCATACCATACATTTCGGCCGCAGAACCCGAACGGAAATACAAAAGGTGGGGGCATATCCATATTCATCAGATACCCACACCTCCAGGTTAGTGGCATAGCATGATGCTTCAGAGATCATTCACGTGCAACTAACATTGGGCAAAACTGCTATTCAAATTATAGCTCGCTACAGATCACCAACCATGTCCCAGGACCCCCATTCCGCATTTCTGGAAACATTGGGAAACATAAAGGTCCTACCAAACACCCTAATATTGGGGAACTACTCAAGTACTAACTCCCTTCCCCAACATTTCCTAGAATTTATAAACTCAAACACCCTGGTTCAACTGGTCAACACTCCCACCAAAGGTGACAGCATATTGGACCTGGTCATCACCAACATGGGCGACTGGTGTTCCACACCGGAGGTCAACCCCTCGCTGGTTAGATCTGACAATAAACAAATCACTTTGGATAGCCACATTCCGCCCCCACCCCCGGACAAGGAAACCACAGTGAAAAACTTTTCAAAAGCAAACTTCATGTTACTTAAGACAGAGGTGGAAAGTTTCAAAGCCCCCATGCTAAAGGATAATGCTGTCCAAGCTGCAAAATCCTTTACTAATGCATTCTGTGGGCACCTACAAGAATGCATGCATCGTGCTATCCCAAGCAAAACCAAGACTCACTCCTCCAAGAAGAGGAAACCAGTCTGGCGGACTCCTGCCATAAATAAGCTATACAATAGAAGGAAGAAACTAGTATAGAAAAGAGTAAAATCCCAAGAAGGGAAGACATCCCTGATCAGTATCAGCAAGAAACTACGATCCCTCATAAAATCATCCAAGGCGAGTTTCAAAAGAAAAATTGCCAAGGACTCCAAAGATGACCAGAAGGCATTCTTTAGCTATGTAAAGAATCTAAGTGGCAGTGCTCAGATCTGCTCGGAGTTAGTGCAGAATGCCACAAAATACACTGAACCGACCAATATCGCCAGCATCCTGGCAGACAGGTTCAGCACAAACTTCACTCCCCTCTCACCCCCAAAAGGGCCGATAACCATACCAGAAGAATGTAGAGTCCCTGAAATCAGACACTCAGGTTAAAACAGCGGTCTCCAAAGCCAAAAACACAACATCAATGGGACCAGATGGTGTCCCAGGCTGCGTCCTACACAAGCTCAAAGACTAACTAACCCCTCACCTAAACACACTGTTCAAACTCAGAATCTCCATAGGCTATGTACCCATAGAGTGGCACACAACGACTGTTATTCCACTCCACAAAGATGGAGCCACAAGAGACCCCGGGAACTATCGCCCTATAAGCCTGACTAGCTTGGTCTGCAAGGCTATGGAGCATATCATCATGGAACTCCTTAACAGAGACATTGGGAACCTCCAAACACTGGACCCTACCCAGTTCAGCTTTGTTAAGGGCAGATCATGCCTCCTAAACCTGGTGGACTTTTATGAGACAGTTACCAAGGCTATAAATGAGGGAAAGGTGGTACACACAGCCTACCCAGACCTCGCAAAGGCCTTCAACACCATTCTCCATTCTGGTATTATAGACAAGCTCACCAGCCTGAACATAAACCCCTGCATCATAAGATGGGTTGCCAACTGGCTCATGGACAGAACCCACATGGTGAGAGTTGCAGGAGCTAGGTCCGACTCTAAACCGGTTACAAGTGGCATTCCCCAGGGCTCCGTCCTTGGACCCCTCCTGTTCGGCATATACTTCTCAGAGGTACAGGCAAGCACAGGAGGACTATGGCTGATGAAGTTTGCAGACGACTGCAAACTAGGGGCTATAATTGACTCTCTGGCTGATGCAGACATCTTCCAAAAGGGTCTCACTGAGACGGATACCTGGTGTCAAAATCATGACCTCAAGCTAAATGCCAAAAAGTGCATAGTCATCCCCTTTGGAAAAAACAAAGTACCCACAAACTACTACATAGGTGGTAGTCCCCTAAATACGGAAGACATAATAAGGGATCTGGGGACCCAAGTAGATGGTAATCTCACCATTGATAATCACATTGCCAAAGTGGTTAGAAAATCCTTCTATGTGGTCCACCTAATCACAATAGGGTTCGCATCCAGATCAAAAGAGGTCATTGTGTCTCTCTACTCATCAGACCCATCATAGAGTACAACTCCTCATTTGGGATATACCTTACAAGAAACCTTCAACAGCTGGAAAGACCACAGAAGTACCTCAAGAGGATCACTGGCCTCAAACAGATGCCCTATGCAGCTCGACTGAAGAAATTGCAGCTGTACTCTGTTGCATTCCGCCTACTCAGAGGTGATCTCTGCCTGACATACAAGGCCATGTCCAACCCAGAATTGATGGACATGCTGCACCTAAGGAAAACCTTATTCCCTCGAGCCACACGCTCTAGGGATCTAAACCTCACCACAGCAATAAACAGGACGTGCTGGAGGGATAGATTCTTGTCCCAGAGACTTCCCATGCTTTGGAACAATATTCCAATCTACATTAGGCAGAGCTCTTCATTAACACTCTTCAAAAGAAACCTTGACGAGTGGATGGGAAACAAAGTTTACCCTGGGGATCACTTCAGTGGCTCTGCTGGACAGAGACACAGGGAGCTTATCACATTCTGGCTAGGCATTATAAATGCCTTCGGGCATTATTTGTCAATTTTTTTTGTACTTTATAATCTTGAAGAACAATTGTTTTTCTCACTGTAGCAATTCACTTTTCCTGTATGTAGTCAGGCAGTTGTGACTGGCGAGTGTTTCTTAACAGAATTCTGCTTGAAGTATATTTTGTTTTTATTGTTTACAAATTTTGTTTGCAATTATTATGTTTATATCAAAGCATGCAACTATTTCTGAATCAGAATGTGACAAAAATGTGAGATGTTCTTAAGTCTGATATCATCTGCAGCTGATGAACTATATAATTTATACTACAGTATGTGAGCTTTTAAGTGGTAACAGAATATGTGTAAATTTATGGTCTTTTTTTTTTGAATGTTAAAGAAAAATATATAAAGATTGTAACCTTGCTTTCTGCAGGGACTTGCAGCTTATATATGCAATGTGAAAATGTACTCTGTCTTCCCTAAAATTACAGGATTGGGGACTTTTTCCTGATAATATGGGGTGGTGGCAGTTTACTACAGTGATTCAGGACAGAAGACTGTAATGTTGAAGAATAATTTCCAAGAAATGCTGGTAATTAGTGTGTGTGTGTGTGTGTGTGTGTGTGTGTGTGTGTGTGTGTGTGAAATCAAATCTCAAAAATTGTGTGTGTCAGTTACTTGGAACAGGGGACACAGAGCACTGATTTCTGCAGAGAGAACATTGGAGTCTTATTTGGGGCCTGGAATGGAAAGTCCAGTCCCAAGAATGGAGTGTGCTCCGTGTGTGCTCTTAAGGGCAATTGTGTTTGAGTGAGTGTGTGTGTATGTAAGACTTTCTTTAAAGTACAGTTACTGTGGATGAGTTAGCAATGAAATGCAATAAAACTCACGTCAGACTTGTAGGAATGGTGTTTAGGGAGCTAAGCCGAATCTGCTGGGATGGTCAGGATGAAGCCTATTCATGGTTGTGGATGTGGAAGGCCCATACCCATGGCAGCACTGCATATCTGTTTAATGGATCCTGAGGCCATGTTACACTTAGTAAATTGCTTAGTGTTTCACATTTGAGATAACATACCCCTGGTGCCCATCAGATTTAAGATTTTTATAATTGTTAAATTGGAAACATTTAAACTTAGTGGTGGGCAGTGGGGTGGATCACAGCACCAGAGCCACTGTTCACTGTCCTGCTTTCATATTATTTGTCAGTGGTGGGATTTAAACTCCATCTTTGTGCCACCATCATCCCCTTTAAATTTGATTGACAGTCGTGGGATTCTAACTGCCTACTGAATGCCACAGTTACTTTTACAGTAATTGTAAGCTATAGGTGTATTGAGGAGGCCCCACTGTATTACATTAAAACAGTTGAGGGTGTTAGAGGAAAAGCTAGTTTTATGAACAATATTTTTAATAATAATGTGGTAGTTTATTCTAGGGTTTGCTTATATTTTTTCAGGGTGACAATATTTTTTGTTTGTGAAATTACAAATGTGTTTATAGACTAGACGTGAACTGCAGATGCTTATTTATGGTAGGATTTACTTGTATACATACACACACACATACATACATATATATATATATATATATATATATATATATATATATATATATATATATATATATATATATATTTTTTTTTTTTTTTTTCTTTCTTCCAGGATAACCCTAGAGATTTTTTCCTTTTTGAGACTTCAAAAAAGGATATATACTGGGTTTGAAATGTAGATAGTCTGCTTTAAAATACAGTTCCTTTCTGCAGTGTGACTTCAATCAGAAAATTATGAATTCAGGATTTATCTTGAGCCCATTGAAACTAAAAATTATCTGTATGAAACTCAGGCCTATCACACACACACACACACACACACACACAAACACAGCTTTGGTTTCTTTCGCTTCTTATCATGATTTGTTTTAAGGCTGCCATTTGCTTACTGTACAAGTTCAAAAAATACTGCAATCTGTTATGATAAAAATAGCCTATCTCAGGTCTTCATTGCCTTCCTCCGGTGAACTTGCATAATATGTATTTGTGCTCTTCAACTGAACTTCATGTTATATACTTTGTTTCTTGACCTACACTCAACAAACTTGTATAATCATTTATACTGTCTGATCATTTCTTTTGTGCTGCTAAATACTGTATCCTTGGTCACATAAAAAAGGACTGTTCCTAGGCAGCAAAAATAAGAGAGAGACTGAAAAAGGTGAAAGATGTGCAATGCTGTGTTCTAGCATGATAACTGCCAGCGAATTTGTTGTTCTCTTATAAGCCTGGTTTAGTTATCCTAGAAAGGTTGGATGTGGTCCAGACAAGCATATGACTGGAATTGAAGGGCAATGACAGTAGGTATGTGTTGGCATTGGCTTTCCTGGCACTTAGTGTGAGGAATGCATTGGCTCTGTAATGCCTTCCATGTTTCTCATTAGTTCTGGTTGTAACATGAGCCACTTGTTTGTCAAATTGAACATCTTCAGAATACAGCCACAAAGTTTTCTTGATCTAATTTTAAATGAAATAAATAACCATGTACGACATCTTTAAACAGATTGTAGAGGCTGACAACCAGTAAGTAGCTTAAAGTAATGAATTATGTGTTACTGGTTTGGGATAAGTCTTTCTCAAGGGTATGTGTCACTGTTTTTTCATTTAACGTAACTATCTAAGAAATTCACATAACTACTGGATATGACTCTAGAGTTAATAACCATGGATTTTACTGCACATGGTTTTCACAAAGTCAAATTTTTTTTTTTAAATCAAGAGTGTGCATGTCATTACCCTTTTAGTTAATAGAAATATAAAGGAAATGCACAGCATATTGTTACTGGGCACGGCTCTAGTATTAATAACAATGGATTTTACTACACATGGTTTTCACAATGCAGCTACTATGCTTTCTTCTATTTTACCTCATTCAGCATTTTATCCCACAAATCTACTAAAAATGGGGGAACTGCAGGTAACTGAATCTGCAAATTTTATGTTAAATGTCCTGATGTTTGCAATGGTTTTGTTCATGATGTTTATGTTTGTAGATTGAGAGGTGTACATTGCGAGATGTGTACCCATGAGGTATATGAGGAGTGGATCCCTGGACATGTCCTATTACCATTCGGAAGTCCTACATATGAGAATCTGCAAAGCTGGTGGAGACAGACGCAAAGTGCACAGACCTCCATATTGTACTGTCCTTCTGTTGGACAGTGATTTGTTAATGTAAGATGGTGATACAGAGGAAGATGTCCTCTCTCAACAAACTGCAACAGGGATGACTGGTATTAATATCACATGCCTGCCATTACCGCTTCCTGCAGCAGACATGGACTGTGCCATACCAGCTATTTTCATACTACAAGGATGTAGGATGGTCATATGTAATACCACATAACCGGTGTTACTGCTACCTGCAGTAGACTTAGATTATGCCTTATATGCCATACCAGCCATTTTCACACTACAGAGATAGACACAGGCAGTCATGCTATACTTCTGTGTGTTGAGAGTGCAGTTAATCTCACGTGTCACATGTCACAAGTACCACCTGATTAGTCTATGCCATCACTGCACACATCATATCCCGATTGTTCCATTGGGCACAATGAGACACAATACCTCTCATGTAGGTAAGCTCTTGGATGGCCCTTGTGGGAGCTGATTAGCAGGGAGAGAAGCACAAATATCACCTGTCATTTTTTTTTCCTGGCATGGTCATGTAAGTTGATGATCCTGCATCTTCATTAATGCATAATGTAACTACAGCCACTGACAACACTCGCATGATAGATGACTGACTGCCGGAGATATGGCATCCCTTTGGCATAACAGCACCAGACCATGTTCCCTTAACGTATGTATCACTATGCCATTTTCATATGAAGCAAAATTATCATGCCACTGACATCCTCCTGATTCTGTCACACTTCAATATATAGGTAGTATATGTACATCACTGAACACATGCGTATGCATTATATGGCAGTACCAGAATGCAGAGTTTTATCTTCCTTATGAGACATCAAATTGATGCTTTTGGTATGCCATCTAACTACAGTATTCAGATCATACTGCCAACATGTACAGAAGAACTTTGATAAGTGGGATATGCATTATGACATGGTAAACAAGTCAGAATTCATTTAAACAGAGCAAAGACGTAATGCAACATTATACACATTTTGACAAACTACTTACAAAATTTGTAAGGCCTGATGCCAATATGTACTCCTGAGGTAAACAGAACATTATATGGACAGTAGCACACTATGACAAAATGTACTATATCAGTGAGTAAGTTGACCTTTATTACGACTTAAATGCAAAATGAGCCAAATAAGTCACTATTATTTTGCAGTAAATACACTCACTTTCCAAACAGACCTGTCTAGTGTTTTCTTACACCACAGCATACAATACAAATACTTACCACAGCATACAATACAAATACTTAATCAGGCTTATGAACAACAGATTTCTGTGAATCACAGTAGAAGTGGGTAGTGCAGAGAGGAAGCAAGGATACCTCTCAACCTGCAAACACTGAAAATAGATCCAAAGGGCCTTGAAAATTAGGTACATCCAGACAAAAATCCTGACATCAAATTAGCATGAAATTTGAATACCAAGTAGCACATAACTCTTCCCACTTCCACTAGTAATGAGAGGTGCACTCAGAAGCACACAGTTAAAGAACAGAGAATGACAAAAGTGAAGGAAAAATATAAGCACATGGTGGTGCTGCGGTGGCATTGTCACCTCATAGCAAGACGTTGTCCCGTTCGATTCTCAGCTAGAGCGTCTTCTGTGTGGAGGCATACGTGAATGGGGTGTGCCTTCGTTGAAGGTTGTGTGTCAGGGTTGGTAACCCTGTATGTAAAAATCCACTACCAATCATTAGCGGACCAGAGTTCTGCTGTGGCGACCCCTAACCGGGTAAAGCCGAAAGACGCAAACAGACATCAAAGACAATGTAAAATTTAAACTGTGTTGCAAAATTCTACAAAATAAGGTAATTTATTTTCCTTCTGAAACAGGGACATGTAAGACATATGTCCTGTTTCTTTGTTATTTGTCCCACTAGTATGTTTGTCGTGTACTGTGGTTTTCTGTGTACTAGACAGCTTCAAAGAATGTGTGTGATTTTGGGGGGGTGGGTCAGAAAATTGTGTGAAAGGGTAAATCAAACCTAAAAATAGTGATATACCTCCAAAAATAGGTAATTCATGTACAGGGGTAAATCATGGCTGAAAATAAGAATGTTCCTCCAAAATAGGGAAAGTTGAGAGGTGTGGCAGGAAGTGAGGAACAATGGTCTGTATGAATACTGGAGGCTGAGGACTATTTCAAGCAGTCTGTTATTTTCTCATCTATGTGAAACAAGTTTAAAAATTGGCACCACTTTTTCACTGCCTGATCCTATGAGCAAATGGTACTGGTTTTGGTTTGGTAACACAAAAGATTGTGTTAACCCCCGTTTCAACCGATCATGTCTGCTGCTAATAGTGTTTGTGAGGGAATAGCATTGTATTTAGATTTTATTTTTAATCCTTTAGTACAAGAGATGGCTTCTTATACAAGGGACTCTTGGGACTTGTTAGAAAGGTTAAAGAACTTTTTTATGATGTTTGATTACACTCAAGAGAATGCTAAGATGATGATGGATGTAAGTTCATTATTCACTTGTATTCCACAGGACAATAAAATTGAAGCTTTAAGATCTTTTTAATAAAAACAAATTTTCTAACGAGGAAGTTAGTTTATATTGTTTATTAATGGAATTAGTTTTAGAAAATAATTATTTTATGTCTGATCGAGGATATTACAAACAGTTATGGGTGTAGCTCTGGGCTCCTCTGTAGCCCCATCCTTTGCAAATCTTGTTTAAGGCTATTGGGAAATTGCTATTTTACCTTTAAGTAATTTCTTTAACAACATATTATTTTATAAAGTTTTGTGGATGACTTATTTTTTTTATAGTTGACATTTCACAGCATGAGGTTGATGTTTTTATTAATGAATTAAATGGCAGATCAGATTATTTAAAGTTCACTAAAGATGAAGCTAGATTACATGTACATTTTTTTTTATTTATTCTTAGAATTGGACTTCTTAAACAAGTCAGTTAATAGTAGAGTTTATAAAAAAAAAAGAGAGCTTTTCTAATATTTATCTACATTATAAGAGTGAGCATCCTATGTTTATGAAAAGGAACATCCCTAAAGGACAATTTATTCGGGCTTCTAGAGTAATATCAAGGGATGGTGAATTTTGTAAAGAGATGGTTAATATTATATATATGTTTAAGGAAAGAGGTTACAGAGAAGCTGATTTGATATATTCTGCAAATTAAGTTATTAGACAAAACTATTTTTAAGCCAATTTTAGCAAAAAAAGAAAGTGTTTATAGTAATATAAATAATAAGACGACTAATATTTCTAACAGTAGTCCAATGTTTTTATTGGATATGTCCTGTGATAGTAGTTCCATTAAGCAAATTATAAGAAGAAGTTGGAAAACTTTACAGGGTAATCCTGATGTTTATAAAGTTGTAGGAGAAGAACCTAAGTTTGTACATCAGCGGAATATGAATTTTAAAAGGTCATTAGAGAAGAATGAAACACGTGTGGAAATGAGTACAAACAAACAGAATGGGATGTTTACTTGGGATGTGTAATATTTGTAGGCTCGTTTTACAAAGTTATTTTGTAATTACACTATTTATCTGAAACCTAGATTTACCTGTAAGACTTCTGGTATTGTATACATAGGTTTATGTTCAGGATGTCCTGCCTTTTATATTGGTATGTCCACACGCCCCTTAGAAAAAAGGGTTAAGAAACATCTTTATGCTATTAAAAGTAAAAATCGTAACAATGCTTTATATAAACATACTCTCATTTGTAATAAATAAATATAAAAAGCTTATGTTTTCTGTTATAGATTTTTTGCCTCAAGATCTGAGAGGTGGGGATTATAAAAGCCATTTAGAAGGTCTAAATGAATCAGTAAATATTAAGTGTTTTTTTTTTTAAAAAAAGAGACCGAAAATTAAGTAGATTTATATAGTTTTAGTTCATACAGTCAAAGTTTGTGAGTTTTGTATGTAAATGTGACTTTTGCAACTTTGTGTTAACTAAGTTTGAAATGTGATTGGTTACTTCTTATTTAAATAGATGTGTTAAGTGACTTGATTATTTTCTGAAGACGTCATCTGAAGTAGATGACTTCATTCTTTCTGCACATATGGGTATACGTATCCGATTCAGATCCGAGCCGGCAAAACTTTTCAAACATCAGCTCCAAGCTCCTCCCCTACCTATATTACATCATTTCCTCCTATCTAGCCCCAGATCTCGTTTGCCGCTCTGAGTCAGCATCGTGGTCTCTGAGCTCTAAGCAAGGTGGTAAGGTTTTTTTGGTCCTTTTTTGCTATTGTTGAGTGTAAACACTTTCCCGTTTTCCTCCCTTACATTGCGTTTGGTTGTCATATTTAAAAAAAAAAAAGTTATAAGTTATTAATTATTAGTTTGTGTCTGTGTAGCATTGTGATACTGGTTCCCGCCTAGGCCCAGTCCCTGTTAAATGTGTGTGTGAGTGGGCCATTAGGGCTTTTTCTGTCTTTACTATGGCTGAACAACCTAAGGTTCTTTCTAAAACGTGCACAGAGTGTGGTCATAAGCTTTCTCCAGCCGATGGCCACACTCTGTGTTCTATGTTTAGGGGTCGCCCATCTGTCTGCATCCTGCAACATTTGTTCAGGGTTTAACCCTAGGGCGTTGAAGGATCGTCGGGCTAAGCTTGTGGCTAAAGGTCTGCTACCAGCTTCTGCCCTGGAGTCTGCCTCTGTTTCCTCCCCAGCCAGTGACTCTGTGCAGGCAGGGACTCAACCTCCCACCATGCCTGCTTCTTCGGAGTTGTCCCAGAGAGGTAGGGACAGAAGGGAGAAGGAGAGGTGCCATAAAGAGAGGGACAGGCCCAGAAAAAGATCTCCGGACAGGGAGTCCTTCTCCAGCCTCTCTTCTAAGGTACCCAGGTCTCGTGCTCCTCGGCTCCGCTCTCCCCGTTTCTCGATGGAGCCTTCGGAGCCGAGGCACTCCCCTCTCATCCGACCCAGACCTGAGTTGGTCGCTTCCTCCAGATCGACTCTGAGTGTATCCGAACTTGATGTGGACAGGCTGATGAGGTTCATCCAGAACCAGATTCAGATGGGGGTCTTACCAGGGCCCTCTCCCATTGATGAGGGTCCTTCTACTATGTTCCACCCTATTGCTCCTTCTCCGACCCGACACTTCGGGGTTCTCTGGCCTGAGACCTTTGGGAGCTGTGGGGTCGGCGCCAATGGTTTTAGTTTCCTCGACGTCGGTTGTCACCTTGAGTTCCTTGGATCTGATCTCGGATCCAGGGAACTCTCGGAGCTGTGGTCGGGGAGTCGGACCTGAGGGTTGAGATCTCGCTCTTTCGGATCCCACCCTTTGTGCCCGGACTACCCCTCCTTCAGCTCCGGTCCCAGCTTTGGTGCCGGGGAGAGCCTCATCTTTATGTTCTAAGGAGGTGTGCTCTCCATCGGCATTCGGAGCAGTGGAAAGGGTTCTCTCCCAGGGGTTGAGACCACAGCTCACCTCTTCGGATCCTACCCAGGCCCCTCTGATTTGGGATTCTGCTCCCATTGCCCTGTCTCAGGGACAGCCCGTGCCAAGACAACCCCAGGTTGTTCCCCTTAGGGAACCCCCAGAGGCTTACGAATCCTCTCCAGAGAGTCACACTGGAGAGGAACCTCATAAGCGCAAGTGCAAGAGGAGGCACTTGGACTCCCCTGAGTCCATTACCACTGATATGGAATTAGATGAAGGAGAGGGATCCCCCAGATCACCTACCGAGGACGTCTCGTTCGGAGACATTATGGAGATCCTCCGCCAAAGAGGAGGTTGGTCAGCCCCCAAACCCTCTGTGGATGAGTCTGTATTCCTGTAGGCCTTTGGCACGGGCCCATCTACTTCCTGGGTCCCCCCCCCCCAGCTGACCCTTTGGTGGACCTCATCACCACTAGGGCATGGAAGGATCCTGACACCGTAGAGCCTATACCCAAAAGGCCAGACAAAATTCTTTCCCCGCCATCAGACAGGCAGGCATGGTACAAGGGAGCTCCGGTGAATGCTTTGGTGGTTGCAGCTGCCACAAAGAGGGAACTAGCACAGGAGAGTTCCTCGGTTCGTCCACCAGACAAGGAGTCCAGATCAATGGATCATTTTGGGAAGCGCATGTACTCATCAGCGACATTTTCTGTCCATCTACTGCAGCGAGACCTTATATCGGAACTGAGTCGCCCCCAGAGTCTCTGCCGCAGCAGGACAAGCAGTCCTTTACTGCGAAGATGACTACACTGAAATCAGTGTCTAATACCTCTATTCGTCCCCTCTCTCATGCCACGGAGGGAGCCGCTAAAGCTGCTGGTACAGGCATTGCTTTGAGGCGACACACCTGGATCAGGCTGTGTCAATTTGCGGACCCCTTTAAGGCGTCTTTCATCAACTCCCCATTCGATGGATCATCCCTCTTTGGGAAGACTGTACGTGACACACTAACCCAGAGTGAGAAGGACGGAAAGACTTTGTCAGCTGTCGGAATCCGCTTCTCTAACCCCCCAGAGGTCCTATTCCAGGAGCCAAAAGGGGCAAAAGAAGATGTGGTTCCGGAAATCACAGTCCTTTCGTGACACTCAGGAATATTCGTCCTCCAGAGGCAGAGGGGGACAAGACTGACGCCGTCCCAGAGGCAGAGGGGGTCCCAGAAACTTCGGGTCTAGGGAACCTTTTTCCGACAGACCCGCTCAGCAATCCTGAGGAGTTGCCCGGCTGCTCTACTCTGGAGGCAGTCAGAAGAAGATTTTCCTTACATCCAGCAGCATGGGAGTCCATTACTGCAGACCGCTGGGTGTTAAACGTCATGCCCAGAGGATATTCTATCCCCTTCATTTCACATCCCATTACTTCAGCTCGCCTTCCAGATGTTCCACCCACTCACAGGGAGGCTGCAGCTTTAGAGGTTTCGAAGCTGCTGTAAAAACAAGACATCGAGCCGGTCCCCCCAGATCAGTCCAGATCAGGCATCTACTCCAGGTTCTTTTTAGTGCCAAAGAAGACGGGGGACCTCAGGCCCATTCTGGACCTGTCTATCCTCAACCCGTCGGTAGAGAAAAAAAATTCGGGATGGTCACTCTACAGTCCATTCTACCGTTTCTGAGAGAATGCGACTGGATGTGCTCGTTAGACCTCCGGGACGCTTACTATCACATCAAGGTCCACAGGAGCTCCAGGAGGTTTCTCCGCTTCCGGCTAGGGCCAGTCACTTTCAATTCAGATCCCTTCCCTTTGGTCTCACCACAGCCCTCAGGGTGTTCACCAATGTTATGGGAGTCGTAGCGGCTCACCTGAGACTTCAGGGCATTCAGGTATTTCCCTACCTAGACGACTGGCTCTTCGCTGCATCCGGTTCAGATCATAGACTTCATCGGGGCACGGTTGGATTCGATTCAGTCAAAGTTTTTTCTCACCCTGGAAAGGATAGAAAATCTCAGACTCCATGTATCAGCGATCTTGGATCACTCTGTAGTCACAGCAGCCGATGTTCTCAGGGCCCTGGGTTCGATGGCAGCCGCAATCTCCATCCTCCATCCTCCCTCTTGCACGTCTTCACATGAGACACCTTCAGTGGAATCTGGCAGTTCACTGGTCCCAGCTAGACCTTCCGATGAGTTTCCAAATAAATCGGACATGCAGAGCGTCACTCCAGTGGTGGCTTCAATCAGTGGACATTTTTGCAGGGCGCAGCTTTCTAGCCCCTCCGGCTCAAGCCACGGTGACCACGGATGCTTCCCAGCTCGGGTGGGGGGGCACTTCCTGGGAAGAATGGTCCAAGGCACATGGTCCCCTCTAGAGACCAAGCTACACATCAATGTCCTGGAAATGAGGGCAGTGCTTTTAGCGTTGAGAGCCTTCCACCCTTTCCAACCTCCGGGGACGGTAGCCATTCAATCAGACAACATGTCTGTAGTCTGGTATATAAACGAACAGGGAGGGACCCGATCCTACCCCCTTTGTTACGAGGCCATAAGAGTTTGGGAGTGGGCCATATCTACCAGCCGGTTTCCCATAGCAACGCATATCCTGGGACGCTCCAACATTCTAGCGGACAGTCTCAGCAGGGCAATCCTTCTTCCTTACGAGTGGTCTCTGAAACAATCAGTGGCGGAGATGATCTTCCATGTTTGGAGTCAACCTTGCTGCGATCTCTTCGCATCTCCTTCCAACGCGAAGTGCAGCAACTTCTTCGCTCTGATCCCCCCTCCGGGGGATGTCCCCAGGGACGCTCTAGTCCATGCTTGGCCTCCCGGGCTACTGTATGCTTATCCCCCGTTACCTCTTATTCCGAAGTTCCTTCAAAGAGCTTGCCGGCTGCAGTGCAAAGTCATTCTCATTGTTCCCTTCTGGCCGCGCCAAGTGTGGTTTCCCTTCCTATGGTCTCGCCTGTTGGCTCCTCCATGGACTCTAGATCCATGTCCGGATCTAATTTCTCACCTGTCGGGCTTGCCCCTGCCCAGCCTGGACATTCTCAAGCTGATGGCTTAGCTGCTCCAGTTCCCATGATCATCAGGACTCCTGGACTTTCGTCCCCTGTTAAGAATATTCTGGTAGCTTCTCCTAAAGCCTCCACTAGGAAACTTTACAATAGCAAGTGGAGACATTTTTGCTTTTGGGCCTCTCTGCGCAATCAGAACCCGTTTACAGCCCCTGTTCTGGTCATACTGGATTTTTTGGCAGATCTTTTTCGGTCAGGCACAAGTGCTTCCACCATCAAGGTTCAACTGGCTGCCATCTCTTAATTTTCATGTAGGTGAAAATAAGGTTGCTCTGGATTCTGCCAAACTGTGTAAAGCCTGAAGGGCACTTTTTTTTGTTGCGACCACCAGTTAAAGAAACCGTGCCCCCCTGGGATTTGACTTTAGTCCTTCAGGCCTTGACTTCTCCCCCTTTCGAGCCAGCCGGTTCATTTCCGATAAAGTTTTTGTCGTGGAAGACAGTATTCTTGGTTGCCATCACTTCAGCTAAAAGAGTTTCAGAGTTGCAGGCCTTATCCTCCTTGCCCCCCTATTTGGTTTTCCACAAGGATAGGGTTTCGCTGCGTACGAACCCTTCTTTTCTTCCCAAAGTGTCCTTAGCAGCCAATATTAATCAGTCGATAAATTTGCCAGTCTTCTTCCCAAATTTCCAAAATCGAGGTGAATGTAAGCTTCATTTATTGGATGTCCGTAGACAGCTTCATTTTTACCTCCATAGGACTAAACGTTCCCGGAAGTCGGATCAATTGTCTCTTTTTTTAAAACCATTTTTGGGCAAAGCAGTTTCGAAAGTGTCCTTAGCAAGGCGGATCATTCTTTGTATTGCACAAGTTTATAAGGACAAAGGTCTATCTCCTCCTGGTATACTGAAGGCTCATTCCACTAGAGCAATGGCCACTTCTGCAGCTTTCTGGTCAAGAGTTCTATTAGACGATATCTGTGCAGCAGCGACTGGGGCCAATTCACACACATTCATCTCTCATTATAAATTGGATCTTATTTCTAGAGAGAGAGCATCCTTTGGCTCTGCAGTGCTCAAAAATATCCTTCCATAAGGGCCTCCCAGGAATACTAGTAGTCCCATATGTGCAGAAAGAATGAAGTCAACTACTTCAGATAAAGAAGTTATGTTCTTACCATAACATTCCATCTGAGTAGTAGAGTTCATTCTTCTGCACCTTCCATCCCTCCATCCCCGTCACTCTTCAGGTTATCCTGTTTAGGGTTGTGGTTATGTTGCTTTTTAGTGACAGTAAACTTGATCTGGGGCTAGATAGGAGGAAGTGATGTAACATAGGTAGGGGGAAGAGCTTGGAGCTCGGAATTGATGCTTGAAAAGTTTTGCCGGCTCGGATCCGAATCGGATTCGTATACCCATATGTGCAGAAGAATGAAGTATACTACTCGGATGGAACGTTATGGTAAGAATATAACTTCTTTTTTTAGACAAATGCATTATTAACCTATTTTGAGTGCTAAAGTTCCACCATTTCCAGATTTATTTGGTGCTTTTTGGGGTTTTTTTTGTTTTACTACCATTACATCGGAGTTTGGCTTGTTGCTGCTTCGCTTTAATTGTCACAGTACACTGGTTCATTGAAAAAACTCCTCACCCATTTGCGGTTTAATTTGTTGCAGTCAGACAGTGATCCCACACTTACAATCTGGCTTTATATTGGTTTTACTACATATGCTGGTCCCTTACTCCTCCTCCTGTTGCCCCTCCATTTCTTCTGGAATAGCTGCACTTTGTTGCACTATATTGTTTTTCATAATTTGCATACTTTTTAACTTGCCAAACGTTATCTTCTGTGTTTACTTCTAGAAAACTAGGAAGGTATTCAGCAAGATAGCCATTCCTTTCTATTGTACCAAGCCATCTACCAGACCCTTTCCAGGTTCTGACTTTACTGTTTGGTGCTTCTTTCCTTTTCTTGCTTCATGCTCCTGGGTCAAAACTTCAGTAGCCTATTCAGGGTAAAAAAAAAATGCCTTATACCACTAGGAAGCATGAATAGCAGAATGGTGAGATATGTTGTTGTGTCTTTTGGCTTATCCCGGTTAGGGGTTGCCACAGCGGAACTCCGGTCCGCTAATGTTTGGTAGTGGATTTTTACATGCCAAGTTACCAACCCTGACACACAACCTTCAACGAAGGCACGCCCATTCACGCATGCCTCCACACAGAAGACGCTCTAGCTGAGAATCGAACAGGACAACGTCTTGCTGTGAGGCGACAACGCTACCGCAGCACCACTACCGCGGGATATATCAGATTGAATTTCAGGAGCAATTCTCTACATATCTAGAATGCTGAGATGAATCTTCCTCTTTTCTGGTGACTTATGCAGAGTAATCATTTTTATAGTATATCCACATAGCTCTCACCTTTAGCAGTTTGCTCTTTTGCCATAGCTGGGACACTATCTGCTCTTTCAAGGTATAAGTTTGGAACTTCACAATTATAGGCTATGGGTGCTTCCTTCTCTGGGTATATAAATAATATAGGTCCTTTCAGTATGAATCTATGTAGATGACACTCCTATTCATGCACATATTTGCTCTTGCATGAAGCTGTTATATAGCTTTGCCCTCGGCCTTCACCATGGTGTGATTATACCTAAGATTTTCTCTTCATGAACGATCCTTCAGATCTATCACTTTACCATTTATTTCTTCTCACCATGCTTCCCATTCCATTAGCTTTCCTTTGAGTTTGACCTCATTGGCTTGGTGGGATGTTAGTGTCTGTGTGTGATCTGAAAGCTTCTTCTCTTTGGTAAAGTGTCTCGGCATTACTTTTAACATATTCCTTCAATGAACCTGATATCATCCATTCATCAGCTTGTATTAGGTCTAATTTTGCTTGTAGTCTTCTTGAATCTGTAGGCTGCTTCTCAGCTATTAGTTGCGTGCCATTGCCCTCCACAATGTTCTTAAGACCTGGAAACTGCAATCTTATTTAACTTTTTTTCTTTTAGGGAACATTTACTGTCTGTTACATAAGAAGTCACTATCTTACTAAATGCCAAATTTAAGCTTCCAAGGCATGGAAGAGTAAGGTTCTTCTCACTTAGCTTTCCATCCCACCAGAAGTCCGTATTAGATAACTGAACAGTAAAACAGAGTTACTTAAAATGTTTCTGCTATTTTTTAATATGTAAGTGCTATGAATGAAGCATGAAAATATTATACAGCCTGCTTGTTCAGACTGCCAATAAGGACACTGTAGATATTTTTGAAAGGGGCTCTGACTTTCCCTAACTTCAGATGTTTATGTTGTATGCCCTATCCCCACTTCAAGTGTTTGGATTCGTGTCCCATTGCTGAAGATGCAATACAGCATTGGTGGGCATCGTGCTCTTAAGCTACCATCATTCAAATGAGAAATTAAATGAAAGATCCATCTGACAAAGTTGATGATAGCTTAGGTAGATGTTAACCATATCATGGTTCTTATCCAAAAGAGGAAGCACAGTTTATTAAATGTATAATTTAAAACAATCTGTTTCAAACCATACTCTAACAGACTTCAGCTAGCATATGAGTTTGTATCGTAAATTATAGAATCATAATTTATAACATACATGATTTCAAATGTCATCCTTCCAAAGAATCTAAATATCAACAAGGCAACTCAGCCATGTGGCTATCTACAACTTGCCACTACACACTCTCTTAGACCTTTCTTCATTTTTCAAGGAGCAATAGGCCAGTCATACAAGGAGTGAATTTATGAATTACCCATTTGGTTGTCTAATTCTTTCATAAATTATGATAGTTTGTTAACCTGTGTGATCTGTAGAAGAGGTTTATTTCAGAGAAGTGGCAGTCACTGTTTGACATATCTGTCTCTCTACCATGATTTATTTATTTGCTGAAGCAGGTTTAGATCTCTAGTTCTGGTGTTTGCAGGACTGTTATGTTTGTAGACAAATTAGAGGTTTTGGACTGCTAGATCAATAATGACCTGGAAACCAAAGTACAGATCACCTGTATGGAGTCTGTAGGACACTGAATACAGGGACATGGCATCCAGCTATTTTTAAAGGATGAGGTTCTGGAGTCCTGTGATGTTTTGGTCAGAAACTTCTGTGGTCTATCTAACTGCTTAATATGTTTGATAAGATACATCCCAAAAGGTGCATTTATTCTATGATGGGCCTGATCAGTGCAAAACATTGTGAAGTCAGGACTTCTTTGAACCTGGAGGATACTTTGTGATCCACTGTACCAGATGTAAGGAGTTCATGACCACTGCTCCAGTAAGATGTGTGATGATCTTTGTTATGGAAATAGAAAATCTTTGTTTTGGAGTGTGATATTTTATATACTATAAGCTGGGTGGATGGCTTATTTACCAAATGCAACAATACTGCATTTTTTTTATATTTCATTTTAGCACATTTTCATTGCAGCAGCTATTATGTGGAAATTTCACTTTGTAGCTTTTGCATATCAAAAGGGGGATTTTGGTATAACACCCAGTTTACAATAGTTACAATAGTTTAATCAAAGTTTTTGATTTTTGATATGGAGAACAGAAGAAAACATGTTGAATAGTAAAGGTCCTAGCATGTAACCTGTGGTACCCACTGGTTATTTTTATGGTCTCTGTGGACACGTCTGCCACCCTCAGTGTGGGTTCTGTCCCTTGGCAAACCTGCTATCCATCTAACTACACAGGTATCAGTTTTGGAGTGCCTTTTGCTTGTTAATAATGTTTGTATGTGCTACAGTATTAAATGCTTCAGCAAGGTCAAGGTATGCCGTATGGACAGCATGACCATTGCCCTCAAATTACATAAAAATAAATGGAATTTGTGAACAAAGTTCATGCAGTATAATGATGTTCATCGTGTTTCACTGTTGCAGTCATGACTGTAGGGTTCTCCCCTGCCGGCAGGCAGTCCTCGGTCGGCCAGAATCCCAAAGTCTGGGTCCGACATCGGCTGCTCAGCTATGCTCCCTGACGTCAGAGCGTCAGGAGTACAAAGCTGGCAGCCGACGCCATGTTCTCCAGTCTTTCTTGCCGTGTGGTGATAGCAGTTCGCAAGTGCCGGTCGGCTGACTCCTGACAATTTTTTCTAAACGTACATCAGTCCGAAGACTTTCTTCTCCTACTCAAAGCTATGTACCCCATTGGGGAAACTTTTTTCTTGCTCCAGTCCGATGTCAGAAAAAGTTAATAATTGTATTTCATGTGGGAAGCAAATACCTCATAAGGATTTTCATTCTTACTGTATTCCTTGCTTAGGCCCTGACCACGACATAGCTAGTTGTCGGTTTTGTGCTAGATTTAATCAACGCACGATTAAACGAAGGTATGATTTTGCATTTCATTACTTCGGTAGGCATTTTAATTACAAAATGTCGTCGGACACGCTTCCAGCTACCGGAGTTCACAAACGACGCAAGGATAAAGACAGGCCTCCGAGGTCCAAATCAGACGATATTGTACAAGCAGAGCCAGCTTCAGGTTCGGCCGTTGTCAGTGAGGCGCTTTTGCAGCCCCTGTTGGCCATTTCGGAACCGATGGCCGAAATGGACTCCCACGAGGAGCCAACTAGGCCTTTGAATATTTCAGTTGCAGGACCTACGGACAATGCTCCTTCGGATGGGTCCGGAGCCGCTGTGCAGGTACCGGCTTCCGAAGGGGTTTTCAGGCTTACTCAGCTTCTGATAAAGGCAAAGCCAAAGACAAAGGCAAAGACTCCTTCCAAATCAAAGACTACAGCCCAGGCCTCTTCTGATCCGGGACCCAAGTCTCAGAAACAGTTACTTAAGATGGCGGAGGACTTACTTACTATGATTAGGGGTTCACACCCCCCTCCAGATAAAAGGCCAAGGCAGGAATTGTATTATGACTCCTCTGATCAGGCTTCTGTTTCTTCAGTTTCTTCTTCTGACCAGGATTATTCTTTCCCTCCTTATGAGGATTTTGATGCTGAGGAATCCATTCCTTCAGCTTCTCCCCCTGAGGATTTTTCTTTTGGGGAAACTTTACATGAAATGAGGGAACATTTTCACTGGGAAGGACAGGAGTACTCGGAATCTAAGAAAAGACTTAGGGATTTTCTTCTTCTTCTCCAACATAGACCCCTGGCTATCCCCCCTATTTTGGATATTGTGGATGATGCTTTTTCGGAGGCTAACTTAACTCCTTACTCTTTTCCTCCAGCTCCTGTTAAGCCAGACAGATATTATAGGGTTCCTGATTCCCACCAGTTTTTATACAAGAATCCTACTGCTGATCCTGAAACCATTTCTCAGGGCCCTAAGGGGGTTAAGGCCGCTTCTGCTAAAAAACCCATTCCCACTGAGAAGGATTCCAGATCTTTAGAAAGATGGGGCTAAAAAGTGTACACTTCTGCAACTTTATCTATTAGGGCTTTAAACTGTCAATTTCATATGCTGAAATACCAGCAATTTCGTCTGTCTGTTTTGAAACAAAAGCTAACTTCCATTTCTGCTTGTGCAGATGATAAGGAATTACATGACTTAATGCATGCCACTGAACAAGTAGGAAAGCATGGTTTACACTGTAGTTTTGATGCCTTGGAGGCTTCTTGTAGGACTGCTGCCTCTGGCACAGTCATTAGAAGGCATGCTTGGTTAAAGGAACAAAACTTGCCAGATCAAGTAAAAGCCAAGTTATTGGATGCTCCTGTTCAGCATAATGTTTTGTTTGGATCTAAGGCTGAAGAGGTGATAAAGAAGATGGAGGGCAAGGCAAAATCCATGCAAACGATTAAGGATTTCTTACAAGTACAGCCACCCAGATTTAGTAGGAATTGGCCTACTAAAAATTGGTCCTTTCCCAATTCAGACAGGCCTCAGAGGGGTAGATACAGACGCTCCCGAGGAAGGCCCCAAACGCAAGCCTCCTACAGACCAAGACGGTGGACTGCTTCCACCCCTAGGGGTGGAGGGGACAGGTCGCAAGCTCATAGAAAACAGGCTCAATGACTCCCTCTGTTGGGCTGCAGGAACTTCTTGCCTGGAAGCCCCTCTCGGAGGAAAACTTTCTCTTTTTCACCTAAATTGGACTCGTATAACCCAAGACAAGTGGGTTCTGGATGTGGTTTCAAGAGGTTACAAATTCCATTTTCATACCCTACCAAGACCAAGCGGTTGGCCGGATCTACCAAAACATCAATGGTTAGAGGCCTTAAACCAGGTGGAAGCCCTCTTGGCTATGAAAGCCATAGAACTGGTTCCACTTTCAGAAATGGGACAAGGTTTTTACTCAAGGCTCTTTCTAGTCCCCAGAAAGCAAAATTCATGGAGACCCATTCTGGATCTGTCAGTCTTGAACACTTTTCTCGAGATACCAAAATTCAAGATGCTTACTCTGCAGCAGCTACTTCCAATGCTGACCAAAAATGCATGGATGGTGGCTTTGGATTTAAAGGAGGCTTATTTACACATTCCCATCAGGCAGGAGTGCAGAAAATACCTCGGGTTCAAGGCCGAATCAAGGCACTATCAATTCTCTGCGCTGTCCTTTGGATTGTCTACTGCGCCCAGGGTCTTCACCAAATGCCTGGCTCCAGTAGTAGCTTATTGCAGACTCAAGGGAATTCAAATTCACCCATATTTGGACGACTGTCTTATTCAGGCAGACAGCAAGGATGTCTTACTCCAGCATCTACAATTTGTTCAGAAACTTCTCAAGTTCCTGGGATTCACTGTAAACATAAAGTCAGATTTGACACCCTCACAACAGATAACTTTTCTGGGTGCTCTTCTAAACACAACAACCCAGATGGCATTTCTGACATACGAAAAACAATTACAGCTGGCTTCAACTTTCAAAACCTTGGCATCATTAACTCCACTATCTGCAAGGAAATTCCTACAGGCTTTGGGTTACATGGCCTCCTGCATCCTTCTCGTACCATATGCAAGACTACATATGAGGGAAATACAGTGGTACCTAAAAAGTGTATGGTCTCAACATTGCCACAGTTTAGACATACAGATCACCGTCCTGCCTTGTCTTCAAAAGGAATTCCTTTGGTGGTCCAAGGCATGTACTCAAAACAAAGGGAAAGCCTTCAGTCTGCCTCCAGCCAGTCAGATACTAACCACGGACGCCTCAGATTATACATGGGGAGCCCATTTGCAGGGCAACTGTCTGCAGGGCCTTTGGACAAAGGATCAGAAGCACCTGCATATCAATTTAAAGGAAATGTTAGCCGTTCAGAATGCTCTATTGGCCTTCAGGAATCTTCTACAACCAGGACAACTACTGATACGGACAGACAACACCACAGTTATGTGGTACATAAGCAAGGGGGGGATCACATTCCTATCCCCTTTGCAGACTAGCTATGAATCTGTGGAACACAGCTCTAGCTTGCAAACTGGACCTTCAAGCTCAGTTTCTACCAGGGAAGCAAAATATCCTGGCAGACAGTCTGAGCGGAAGCCTGTCAGACCCACATGAATGGATGCTGGACACCGAAATATTCAAGATGATTACAGTAGTCTGGAGATGTCCTCATATAGACCTCTTTGCATCCAACCTCAATCATCAACTACAGATTTTTTGCACAAGGACATTCCACGAACTAGCTTGGAAAGTGGATGCACTATCATTCAGTTGGAGAAACCTCTCGGGGTATGCCTTCCCGCCTCTACCTCTTCTTCCACGGGTGTTATTAAAGATCAAACAGGACAAGCCCAAGATGATAATTTTACTGGCCTCAAATTGGCCTTGACAGTTTTGGTACCAAACACTGAAAAACCTTTGTTTGGAGCGCCCTTGGGTTTTACCTCAGTCTCCGATCCTTCTGTCCCAACACCAGGGTCAGGTTCTGCACTCCCATGTCAAAACTCTCAGCCTGGCTGCTTGGTTAATCCAGGGTCTATGATTCATTCTCTCCTACCCAAGCAGGTTATGGATGACATTTTAGAAGCCAGACGTCCTAGCACTAGAAAATCTTATGCAGGAAAATGGAAAAGATTTTGCACCTGGATGCAGGCTCAGGATTCGGGTCCTCTTATTCCTAAATTTCCTCTGATTTTACTTTATCTGACAGACCTCTTACATAAGGGTCTCTCTTTTTCTTCCATAAAGATACATGCCTCTGCTATTTCGGCTCATTATAATACAGACCCTCCAATCTTTTCCCACCAGCTCATGAGACAGTTTCTCAGAGAAGCTAAGAACTTAAGGCCCCCTAGATCTCCACCCACTCCTGCCTGGGATCTCAACTATGTTTTGGAAAAACTCACCTTACCTCCTTTTGAGCCTGCTGCCACATCTGACATCAAGTTTTTATCTTGGAAGACAGCCATCCTGTTAGCTCTGACCTCTGCCAGGAGAGTTTCGGAGTTGCAAGCTCTCATGGCTGTGGAACCTTATATTATTTTTCACCAAGACAGGGTGTCTTTAAGGACTAATCCTACTTTCATGCCTGAGGTGGTTTCCAAAGTGGCTTTATATCAAACTATTCACCTGCCAACTTTTTTCCCCAGTCCTCAAAATAGGGGGGAAAGGATCTTGCATTCCTTGGATGTACACAGACAACTACGTTTTTACCTGGACAGAACTAAGGACATCAGGAAATCGGAGCAATTGTTTTTCTTATGCTTCTAGTTCCCAAGGTAAAGCCATTTCAAATCAGACCATTTCTAAATGGATTGCTCATGTAATCAGATTTTGTTATTCACACCATGGAAAGCAAATCCCAGGGAGTATAAGGACTCACTCTACCAGAGTTGCTGCCACTTCAGCTGCCTTCCTCAGGGGATTTCCTACCAAAGACATTTTGGAAGCTGCAACTTGGAGTTTAGTGCATACTTTTTCTAAGCACTACAATCTTCCTGTCTACTCTAAGTCTAGGGCAGGCTTTGCTTCAGTCTTGCAGGGCCTTTTAGCCGCCCCCTCTGCTTTATGACCACCTCCCTTTTATTCTGCTTTGGGATTCAACCCTACAGTCATGACTGCAACAGTGAAACACGATGAACATAGTACAGTTGTGTACACTTACCATATTCACTGTTGCAGTCTGGGTTACCCTCCCTCCTGTCCCCTCTTATTTTTTCTTTTGTGTGATTCCCTTCTTCACCCTTCTGAGGTGTATTTGCAAAGGGTATCGGATTTTACTCATTTTGGAACACCTGACATCTGGGGCAAGAAATACTGGAGAACATGGCGTCGGCTGCCAGCTTTGTACTCCTGACACTCTGACGTCAGGGAGCATAGCTGAGCAGCCGACGCCGGACCCAGACTTTGGGATTCTGGTCGACCGAGGACTGCCTGCCGGCAGGGGAGAACCCTACAGTCATGACTGCAACAGTGAAGACACTCGAACATCTACATTTATGGTAAGTGTACACAACTGTACTTTCTGAATGAGGAGTACTGTCTCAGGGAAGGCAAGAAATGAACAATATGTGTAATATTAGAAGGAATACAATTGTTACAAAGAAAGAAAACGTATTAATACATGACAAATGATAATATGGTTTGTTTTATTGCCTATCAATGTGTATGTTCCTATGTCTTGAGTAATCATTTAATAAAGGTGTTTTAAAAAAATGTAATCACTGTTTTTTTTTCATGTCCTTGAACTTATCCTTTTTGGTTTAAGTACTTTGCAGACATTCATTTTGTTTCTAGTTAATTAGCTGGGTCCCTATTACATTATCGAATTTCTGAAACTTTGAACACCATAAGATCGAACCCTTATGTTCGAAGTGTCAGAACTTCGATAACAGTAAAAAAAAAAAAAAGAAAAAAGTAAAGTATTGCAAGCAGGGGGCAAGCCCCCCTTCACCCCCACACCCCTCGCTCTTTAAATATACCAACTCCGAGATTGCACTACAGTGCGGTAAAGGGAAATCTTTCCTTTCCGCACTGTATTGCGATCTTGGAGTTGGTATATTTAAAGAGTGCGGGGTGCAGGGGGGCTTGCTCCCCTGCTTGCAACAGTTAGGTAGGTTTTAGGGTTTGTATTTATTTATATTTTACGTTCAAATTCTTGAAACTTCGAATGTCTGAGTTTGATGTTCTCCGGTTCAAAGTTTCAAGGATTCGACAATGTAATAGGAACCCAATTAGCTTCATGCTTACTTTGAATATTTTGGCAACCTAGTGAACCAGTTATTTTATTTATATTTATTACACATTGAAAAAAGGTATTAAAAATAAACCAGATGACAATATCTCTCACCCACCTTAAGGATGCCATTGTCTGTAGACTAGCCATATGATTTTTTTTCTACTGTTCCAGTCATCTGATATTTATATCCTCTCACATGTCAGGTGGTCCTGAACAAAGTAATTTTTACAGTGGTCATTTTCATTAGATTCAATGTCTTAAAGTAGATAATTTAAGCCACAGTAAATATTATTTTTTGTATTTTTTGTGAATAGTTCATAATCTCTCAGTTACTACTCAAGCTCCCCTTATACTGTCAACAATATTTTTCACACATTTATTAAATTATCAGTAAAGACATAGTCACACATATACTAATATAAAAGAAAACAAACCATGTTAACATTTTGTCCATTTACATACATTATACATTACACATTTTTCTTTCTTTAAATAACTCTCATTTAGTCAAACATTACATAAATTGCTCAGTTCCTGACATCTGTAAACCTCACTCCTCCTGAATATTATTTTGCTTGTATTGTTCCCACAGATTCCATTTATTTGTATGTAATTTGCTTCTTCCCTTTTCTAAAGATCCCATTTCCAGTTCTTTTGTCTCTTCAGCAATATTCAGTACTTGTAATACAGTTGGCTTAGATTTCACATGCTTTTTTTCTAGTAGTTGCTTGTTGGCATCTGGTAGAATTAAATTTAATAGGGCCGTACAATGTCTAGGCAATTCAGATTCTGTGTCCCCAATTAAAATAATTATTTCCCCTAGGAATTCCAAGATGGCTGCACTCGAATCAATAGCTTAATTTCAGCTCTCCCAGAGTGAAAAAAAGAAACTGAGGGATAAGGGGCCAGTAACTCTTCCAGGTTTAGTAAATTCAGTTACTGGCTAGTAAGTACACTGCCTGGATGTCAGCAAAGAAAACTTTGGTGATCCTGAAAGAAAATCAACTATAAAAGGGAAAGAAAAAACACTTACTAGGAGAAATCATGCAGCTGTTCAGCAAAAAGCAATTTAAGTTCCAGGTTTGGTTCAAGACATGGCTTTCAGTAATCGATAGAAAAAAAATCAAATGTGCTCGGAGGTTATTAAAATAAATGAAATATTGGAGTATATCAACTCAAATAACAAAAGGCGGGAAAAAATGGAAGAAACTTTAAACAGCTATTCAGATGAACTGATAAAACTGCAAAAATCAGAGATTAAAATGAAAAAAGCAGGCTGAATATGAGAATATTTAAGAAGAGATGTTATGGAAGCATAAATAAGCATCTGGACTACAAATCTGCAGAAGGATTTGCTAATTCAAAGGGCACATTGAATGTATGCTCCAAAATTGGCCATGAGAAAGTAGCCACATCTTGCATTAGTAAAGATACAATCCTACCAGCACAAATAGTTGATTCTGAGAAAATGTTTTTTACAGGAGGGCAAAATATTAAAAATTGGAAACAGCAGAGTATTTGTGGAAAATGATTTTTCACTGTATACCAGGCAGAAGAAAAGCAAATTTATTCCAGCAATCAGGGAATTTTGAGAAGCATGTGTGAGATTCAAGCTGCTGTATCAAGTTGTCTTTAGAATATTTTTTCCCAGGAGAATCTGTCATTTTGATGCAGAGCAGGCTAAGGATGAAATTCAAACGTTTGTCAAACAAAAAGTGAACCATCAAACAGAAAGGGACTCTGCTTCTCATTCTTTTGATAATAAAGTTCATACAGAGACTTTGCCATTGAAACCTTTTCCAATGATCCAAAGGAAAATCCTTGAGATAATAAAAAACACAGGAGTTGACTAGAAGAAACTGGAGTACCTTGGACTTTGAACCAGAGGCTGGGGTTGAGAGATGGAGATGAACACGAAGACCAGAAACACCGAAACTGGTGAATAAATGTGATGTTATAAAGCCTCAATCTTGCTTGTAAAATATGGCTGTACAAGAAAAACTGGACAGATTGCATTTTTGTTGACTTTGATAGACTTATGGGGGACTGAACAGCATATGACCCACTTTATTTACAGTTTGTTGACCGGGAAAATCCACTGGGCCAAAAAGAACCCTTTTTCAATGGAGGCCTGGGGAGAAAAGCTCCACATGCAGTATCACAATGTTGAATAACAATACCAAAGTAGCAAGATAAAAAAGAAATATAATTGACAAAGAAATAATAATAATAAAGCATTCTGTGTCATATGCCATAATAAAACATGCTAGGATTACATGGAATAAGTTGGACTTCTGCAGCCTAATGGAAAATTGAAAAAATAAATAAAAGCTAGGCAGGATGAGAGGAGGAGCATTCCCAGTTAGACGAGATGTAGGAATGAAGCAAAGTCTTAAAACTAGAGTGATTCTGAATAGTTTGTATGTGTGGTTAAAGAGAGTTCCATTTGTGTGTTAGGGAAAATGACTGGACTATGTATGGGTTTATAAACCTCAATAAGATTTTGTTTTTTAGATCTGAGTGATCTTCCAGGAAGATGAAGGATGAAGATAGAAGAAAGGGAAGGACAGTTAGAGGGATTAAAGGAGAGTTTATGCATGGTGCAAAGCTGAATATAAAAGAGAGATAGTTAGGAAGTTCTATCCAATTTAAGGACTGTAGGGAATCACAGTGGTGAAATGAGGACTTGGAACCAGTAGCAAACTTAAGAGATTTTATTGTAGCAAGATGCAAGTTTTGCTGTTAGATAATATTGTAGGTTAGTAAGGAGCTGAGCTCCATTCATAAGAGAGGGACGTAGGTAAGTAACAGCAAGGGTATGTTTAGTTGAAGGAGTGAGAAACCAATTATGCCAATACATCATTCCAAGCTTTTGATGAGTTTTCTTGATATTAGTTTGCAGATGAATGTCGAACTTTGTGTTCATCAGTAATAACACCAAGTAGCTTAGTATGAGGAACTATTTTGATGGGGATCTTGTTTTGGCTGCTTATCAAGAAGGAATTCTTGTCAATTTTAGTGTGTCTTGATGGAGTGAATATCATGATCTTAGTTGTGGATGAATTGAGAGATAGGTGATTATTTAACAACCAAGCCTCCGTACTAGTAAATGCATTTTGAGTTACTTTCATGACATTTGTGAGGGACTTGGAAAAACAGATAATAGTTGAGTCATCAGCATATTGGACAAGTTTAGCATTTGGTATACAGTGCTGGAAATTGTTAATAAAAATATTAAGAAGGAAGGGACCCAGAATACAGCCTTGGGGTACTCGTGTTGGAGTAAGAAGGAAAGAAGAGATAACATTTTTCCACTTGATGGCCTGATAGCTGTTTGAAAGATAACTCGAGAACCAAGTGATAGAAGAGGGAGATAAGTTGAGACGAGATAGATGAGAAAGAAGTAAATGATGGGAGATGGTATCAAAAGCTTTGGATAAGTCTAGGAAAAAGGGAAGATGCAATATTACATTAGTCACGAGCATGGTTACCAGGTCTAAATCAATGCTAAGTAGGAGTTAATACATGATTGTCTAGAAGGAAAGGTAGAAGTTGCAAGTGAATACATTTGTTTGAGAATCTTAGCGATTGGGGGGAAAGAAGGGCTATAGGATGTAACTTGGGCATATCAGTATTATGGCCCCTTTTGTGTAAGGGGAAAGTAAATGCTTTTTTTTCAGAGGAGGGGTACATATGATTCTTGAATCGAAACATTAATTAGGATACAGATGGGAAGAGTTAAGCCATCAGCAGCTAACTTGAGGAATTTGAATGGAAGGTTATCTGGTGCATTAGAGCATGACTTGAGTTTTTGTAGTAATTTCTTTATGGTATTAACAGGAATGGGTTTAAAGGTAAAGAAAGGAAAGTTATGAATAAACAGTGTAGTGGAAGGTAGTACATTGTTAGGTAAAAATGTGGTAAGTTTAGCTATAGTCTTAAGAAGGAGTTAAATTGGGCAGCAATAACATCATCAGGAGAGTTAGGAGGGAAGGGTTGTCATTTCTGCCAGGGGTGAGAAGGGCAGAGATGCTGCTTCAGAACTTTTTTGGGATTAGATTTGTGGCCATTTTGAAGTTTGGAGTAATATGATTTGCGATCAGCAGCTATTTATTTTTTTACTTTATTACACAGTTTGTATTCAGATCGGAAATTAGATGTTTTGTATTTGTTATAGTGTTTCTGTGATTTACCTTGGAGATGCATAAGGGTTATAGTTTCTGTCAAAAGATTTTAACGCTCTTAACATATACTGGAAGAATCATGCAGATAAAAGTAAGCAAAAAAGGTTTATTTTATATGCATGGAGACATGCTACAACGTACATGGTATGTCAGCAGTCTAATTTCTGTACACTTTACATGGGTTTTTATACCCTCTTCTTCACATACACAGCAGCTGGTTACTAGACATGGAATTTCAGTCAAGGCTATAAATTCACCTACTGGAGCCTTAGATGGTCAGAGGTCAGACACAAGATTAGCTCGTGCCTGGTAGATGGTCAGAGGTCAGACACAAGATAAGCTTGTGCCTGGACCAAGGTAGCATCTGTGCATTCCTCTTTGGTCAGCAAATTCTTTACAAGAAAAACAACCTATTTTAGCTTATTTCTTTGCACGCAATGCAGTTTCACATTTTAACCCTTACTGTGCATGATACAAAGATGTTGAACACAGAGATTCTTACTACATTTCCTCCCTAACAACACTTTGTATCATCAGTAATATATTTTAATCATACAGTTTTTCGCATGACTCATGTTATGTATATTCAGAATAATAAGCTTTAGTTGCATTAGCAGACATTACATTTGATATTATCATTCTGATGCAAGGAATGCAGCAACAACCCAACAGTAGGAATATAATGGCACCAACACATATAGCAATTAAGACATTCATAAGTACTGTTCCCCAATTTCCAAACCAATTTTGGAAAAAGTCAGTTAATGGATTCTGTCCTGGTTTTGTAAGTTCAGAAACTTGTTGTAGGATCTCTAAATGGCTGTCGATGTCATGTTCGTTGTCCGGTATGAACGAACAACACTCCTCCTGGATAAGAGCACAAGTACCTCCTTTCGCCGCTAGGGTGAAATCGAGCGCCATACGATTCTGCAACACTACAGTCCTCATTGCAGTTAACTCGTCCGTCACCAATTCTAGCGCAGAAAAAGTTGCATTGCTCAGAGTTTCTAACAGTTTTGACAGTTTTCTGAGCTCCCAAATGGATTTTACTGTCCCATACGCTGGAAGAATACCAGCCCAGGAAATAACATCATCGCCCAAGTCCATGTGTGACAGCCCCTTGCTGCTACTATGGGCCAAATCATGGTGATAGTTCCAGGATGCATCAACATTACCTACGGGATTAACAGGTTTATTAACAGCACGTACATTTCGTATTTTACCTTGGGGAAGAGAAAATATATGTCTTATAGCTGGTGCTAAATAACCCAAATAGCAACTGCCTGACCAATTCCTTGGTAACCATTTGTATGCTTTTCTACCACAGATAAAATAACAATCATTTACTTTAAGTGTAATATTGACTGGAACAGAATGATTTCCTTTATCTTGCAGCCCTTTAAACAACAGATCATGCACAGATAACATTTTTTCAAAAAAACTTGTGTCATTAATAAGCCCTGTACTGTTTATAAGCACTTTTATGGGCTTGAAACTCATTGCACAGTGCCCATCTATTGTACAGTTATGAATTATGGTTACATTACATTGACTCCATCCAACCTTAATCTTGCCCCCTCTTTGGAAGCATACAGTTCCATTCTGGCGACCCATGAGGGGTAATGCTATTTTGTCCTTTAAGGCTACCTCTGAAGTTTCAAATAGTAAACTAGTCCATGTAGCATTTGCCCCCAAAGGGACTGTACCTAACATTAGACCACCATGTACAGTAGGAATAGCCATGCATATCCAACAATTTGAAACAGTAAAAGGTAGAGCATATGCATACTTAATAGCTTGGTATGTATTAAAAGGTGGATGCCAGGCTGTATTTTCATCTCTCTTTACTTGGCTAGTCTTGTTTGAAAATAAAAACGGCCAAAACAGAAAAGTAACAATCACACTTACTAACAACAAAATTATTTTGGAATGCTTTGGTGGGAAAGGCTGCTTCCTTCCGGTATTTTTTTGCATTGCTACAATAGTCAGATATTTATACAAAACAAGATTACTACTAATCAGTGTTCCTCAGGGGAACCCAAATCTTTGTGCAGTTCAAACTGTTTCACTAATTTGCAATGTGTCAGATGAATCTATGAGCTTCTTTCCTTTATTCGAACTGCTGTAGGTGTTGAAATCAAAACCTGGTATGGACCTTCCCACTTTGGTGAGGCCCACGTCTTCCTCTTGACAATTTTAATCCACATCCACTCCCCTGGTTTCACTTCCAGGATCCTGTTGTTCTTCTGATCTGAAAAATAATAATTCGTTAGAGAAGTGTTAGTTTTTGTCACCATTTTCCTCATGTAATCTGCTATCTCTTCACCCCCCCTCACGTTCCGCAGGCAAAAGATTTTGCCACTGTGGGACGTAATAAGGTCTCCCGTATAGTAGTTCAAATGGTGTGACCCCTTTTGAGGTGGGAGTGGTACGCATGGACAGGAGTGCCAGAGGTAAGCAGTTTATCCAAGACTGATGTGTCTTGGCCATGAGTTTACGTAACTTGCCTTTGAGAATGCCATTATGGTGTTCAACCAACCCTGCTGACTGTGGGTGGTGGGCACAATGCTGTTTTAACTCGATTTGAAAAACGGCAGCCAACTTTTGAATGACTTGGTTTACGAAATGTGTACCATTATCAGAATAGATGCATGTAGGTAGCCCAAAATGAGGGATAACGTTATTTGTAAGGGCCTTGGCTACCGATAGTGCATCTGGGTGTGCTACCGGAAAAGCTTCTACCCATTTTGTAAAAGCATCAATAATGACTAACACAAATCTCTTCTGTTGAACAGGAGTTAGTTCAATAAAATCCATACAGATTGTGTGAAATGGATACGGAGGCAGCGGGAAAGCTGCTGGGGTGATCCGCACCCCACCACCATGGTATCGTGCACAAAGCAGGCACGATAAACAAAATCGTTTAGCATACGCTATAAAGCCCTTGGTCCAGTAAATTTGCTGGATTATCTGAACCATAGCAGCAGGGCCCAGATGAGATGGGCCATGCGTCACTAATGAGGCATACCTAAAAAGGTTTGTTGGCAAGACATACTTATCATTTGGACCTACAAAAACTCCCTGCTTTTGAATAGCCCCATATTTAATCCATCGCTGTTTTTCCTGAACTGTACTAAGTTCCTGCATTACCTGTAAAGTTTGTAGATCAAATTTATCTGTAGGATGAAGTTCCTGCTGTGTGGACTCGAGTGCAAAGGTAGAGGTTAAGGCTACGCTTTTAGCAGTTTTGTCAGCCAGTGCATTTCCAAGTGATACCAGATCCTTGGCATTCGCGTGCACTGCGCAGTTACAGATGGCCAGTCCCCGTGGCAGTTGGACAGCTTGTAAGAGGCTAAGGATTAAATCCTTGTGGGTTATTTCCCCTCCTGAGGCCGTAACCATTCCCCTATTTTTCCATTGCTGTGCAAAGACATGGACCGTGGAAAAAGCATACTGACTATCTGTGTAAATAATAACTGCCTTATCCTCGGAAATGGTGCATGCTCTGGACAAAGCAATCAATTCAGCCGCCTGTGCGGACAGGTTCCTGGGGAGGGGTTTTGCCTCTAGTACCTCAGTCTCAGTTGTGACTGCATAACCCACTTGTGTAATACCTGCCTCATTCTTACGTGCTGACCCATCTACAAACAGGGTCCAATCTGAATTTGCCAAAGGTTGGTCCTTAAGGTCTGGTCTGGGTAAGACATTAGAGTGTATTAAATCTAAACACACGTGAGGGGCACCATTGTCAGCTGTAGGTAACAGCGTGGCTGGATTAAGAGTGGTGCATCGCTCAATAGTCATGTGTGGTTGTGATAGTAACGTTGTCATGCAGGATAAGTGTCTGCTGGGAGAGAGAAAGGTAACTTTATCCTGTAGTAGTATTACTGCGACAGAGTGCGGTACTCGTAAGGTAAGGTCATGAAATAAAACTAGGGTTGCAGACGCTTGCACAGCCAGTGCCGCTGCGACTACTGCTTGTACACAGTGTGGCAAAGATCGTGCCACTGTGTCCAGTTTACTGGAATAAAAAGCTAATGGTCTCAACTTATCCCCATAAGTTTGCAACAGAACCGATGTCATAAAGCCTTGCTTACAATCTACTGTCTGAACAAAGGGTTTTGTATAGTCAGGGAAGCTAAGTGTTGCAGATCCTGCTATCAATTGTGTTACACTAGTAAATGCCTGTATTGCCTTATCCGTCCATTTCAGTGCGTCATGTGCTGCCATGAGAAGTGCGAAAATAAGTTCCGAAAGTGAACTTACTTTCTCTGCATAGTTGGGAATCCAACTACGACAAAAATTTGTTATTCCTAAAATGACATAATTTCTTTTTTTGTGCTGGGCATTGGTGCCTGTAAAATAGCTTCTTTTCTACAGCTATCTAGTTGTCTACCAGCAATTGAAATGGTATAGCCTAGATACCGTACTTCAGTTTTACAAAATTGTAATTTAGATTTATTTACCTTATGTCCCTCCTTCGCCAAGAAATGCAATAACCGAATAGTTTCGGACTCACAGACAGCCTCCGTGGGTGCAGCCAGTAAGATGTCGTCCACGTACAGTAGTAGATGACAGCCATGCTCTGGTTGAAACTGTGCCCGGTTTGTCGACATTTCTTGCGAAAAGATTGTAGGACTTTCACAATATCCCTGCGGCAGTCGTGTATATGTGTACCGCTTGCTCATAAACGTAAAAGCGAACCAAAACATACTATCTTCCTGTAGAGGAATGGAAAAGAATGCGTTAGTAATATCAATAACAGAAAAATACTTATCTGTGGGAAGGATATAATTTAACAAAACAGATGGATCTGGGACCATAGGAGCCCTTGGCACTACAGCAGCATTTACAGCCTGCAGATCCTGTACCATTCTCCATGTCCCATCCGGTTTCCTTACTGGGAACAAGGGTGTATTACACGGTGAATCTGTGCATGGAATTAAAACCCCAGCTCGTAACAGAGCCGTGATCACTGGTAGAATGCCTTCTTCTGCCTTTTTACTTAACGGATACTGATGCTTGTGAGGTCTAAAATCAGATTTTGGAGTTATTTTAACCTGTCCTGCTGTTTTTATTAGCCCAATGTCATGTTGCCCGTGGGACCATAAGGAGTCTGGTACTGATTGTAACTTTAATTCTTCCTGCGGGGTTAGGAGATATAGTCAGAATGGCCCTCCCCCGGGTGGCGTTAACCTGTCTTCGCGGAGGTGCACTGTTGGTCTAGCCTGGGTGACCCAATTTAGTCTTTGTACCTGAACTCCTTTACATGCCAATTGTTTTGGCGTCATTTTAGCCCATTCAGTAACTTTCCTCCCCACCAGATACCATGCCATTTGTTCTTCCCTTGTTACAGAGACATGTGCAATAGAATTATTGCGAAAAAGTAACTGCATATCTTTTGTAAAACTGCATGTAACTGCAGAATTTCCTGATTTATCCCAATAGAGATTTTGTAACAGGATTTTTGTGACCTTGTGTTTAAAGAATTGCTTTTCATATTTGTCGTCTGGTCCTACATACCTTCTGTAATACATTGTACAGTGTAGTTGTTTAGCTACCACTGGCGGTTGTGTGCCATATTTTCTTAAGGCCAAATTAGTTAGCTCATTTACTACATTTTGTGGTCCAGTTTCAACAAGATCATTACTGTACCAGTAGTGTAAATTACCCTGCCCCACCTGTAACATAACATCTTGAATTTCTACTCGTTTGGCTAGAACCCCTGATGCAGTCGGCACAGCTGCTATGCCAAACACGTGCATTAAATCTCTTCCTAATAAGTTTACAGGGCAAATTTTGGAGATTATGACTTGAAACCTAATAGTTTGGTTAGTTTCAGGGTCCGTGAACCATAAGGGTTTAGATAGTGGTTCCTTATAAATGCGGCCATTTGCTGCCTTGACTAATACATAGTCATCAGAAGTTACATCGGATGGCACTGCAGAGTTTTTCAGCAGGGTCCTGGAGGCCCCTGAATCACACAAAAATTCTACATCTTTACCCTCTACTTGAAGTGTGATTATCGGTTGTGCTTCTAGCTGCATAGTTACAGCCAGCGCTGTTAAATTAACAACCTGATATTCGCCTTCTTCTGAAAAATCAGTCATTTCATTCTCCCATCCTGCACATTCTCCCTTACCCTCTTCGTTTATGTCCTCAAAATCTTCCTCTTCACTCTGCCTTATTGATTCTGGCCAATCAGCCTCTTTGTCCGGGTCTGATTTACCTCCACCACCATCATATAGTCATGCTGACTCGTGATCCGGGGTGTTTTTAGTTTTTTCAGAAGACCGGCAATCTCTCGCAAAATGTCCTTTTTTACCACATTTGAAACATTCCCCTCTTTTTTGACTACCTTCATAGTCTTCGGAATGCCCCACATTCCCTCTTCCCTCTTCCTCTACCCCTGCCTCTGCCCCTTCCTCTACCCCTGTTAGTCGGACCTTGCAGTAGCATAAGTGTCCCATCTTCACTCACCGTAAAGGTTTGAGCTTGTTTCCTTTTCTTTTCTTCTAAATATTTTTCTGCATGTCTTGCATACTCCAGTAGGGGCTGCAGACGTGCCGTCCTATGATCTATCATATGTTTTTGAATGAAATTACTGATTGCAGTTCTACATCCTTTTAAAAAGGCATTTTTTAACTGTTGTTCATAAGGTGAATCATCTTTTTGATCGGGTGGTCTTTGTATTCCACTATGGTTGTCAAAGCACTGGGTAAGTCTCTGCAAATAGTTGTCTACTTTTTCATTGTCTGCTTGTACACATCTATTGATACAGGTCCAGTCTGCCCTAGACTTCCATTTATCCATAATACGGGTTAGTAAATTCTTGACTTGCGTTTGGTATGAGTCTGAATTGTAGGCAAGTGGTCTATCATCTTCTTTGGTTATGGGATTCCAGTCCCCACAGACTAAGTGCCAGTCGGGACCCAAAATTTGTCGAACTACTTGTTCCATCTCTACGGCATTTAGCTTATAACTTTCTAGCATGCCTGCGATATCGTCACAAATCTTGGTCATATCTAACCTAGGGTGTGGTATTCCTTCTACAGCTTTTCGAATGTCTTCCCGCATCCAGGGTCGATAGACTAAAATGGTGGGACCCTGTCCGGACGCACGCCATGGATTTGCAACTTCTATGAGGGGATACTCTGTGGACGCCGAATTGGCTTCGGCTTCCTTTTGTTTCCATTCTGATTTGTCTATTCTACGGGTTCGTAGGTCCAGAGTGTCATCCGCCTGCTTTCGTAAAACTACGGGAGGTATGGTTTCGCTTTGTCTGACTTCTTCACTTTCCTGATACTGAGGTGGACTATTTTTAAGGGTTTCCGGGTCTGGATATAAGGGTGGGGCCGTCGCCTTACGACAGACGGCAGATGTTTCATTATCATCCTTTTGGATGAAAAATGTATCTTTTGCACTCGAGCCACCACTTCCCTTATTCGAAAACTGTTCCCTATGTCTCTTATTAGCTTCTTCTAACCATTTCTGTGCTTGAGGGAATCCCCTCTTTACTTGATTTTTAACTTTGCTTCCTGCGTCCCTACACAGATCTCTCACCAAATTTTGACATTCTGATCTATTTAAGTTACCACTAAAACCATAATTTGCCTTCCATTTTTTTATGTACATTAAGTTTTTTGGATGTAATTTAAACATATATTCCTCATCTTAAGTCCTTTTATTTAAGCAGCCCTTACTAGCACAACAACTGCTTCCTATTCCCATTTTTCTTATTTAAAAGAAAAACTATTTTCCTTTTCCTGAGATCTCTATCGGTCTTTTGTAAAATTTAAACAAAAGAAATTCCTTTATGACTAGTCCCTTAAAAAAAAAAAGTACTTTTATAAATAATAAAAAAAAAGCTTACCTTACTGCGGATCTTCCGCCCTCGTTCGTCACTGTCCCACGGATCGAATCTAAGAGTGACTGGCCTCTACTTACGACTTCTTCGTCTGAGGTCTTTCCATTCAAGGGAGTCCGAGATTCGTTCTCCCTATCCTGTACAGGTTTTTCAGTCCCTCTTATGCGATTCGTACCGTGAAGAGGTGGCCCCACGGTCTTGGGCGCGAGAAATGTCAAACGATTTTAATAACATATACTGGAAGAATCACGCAGATAAAAGTAGGCAAAAAAGGTTTATTTTACATGCATGGAGACATGCTACAATGTACATGGTATGTCAGCAGTCTAATTTCTGTACACTTTACATGGGTTTTTATACCCTCTTCTTCACATACACAGCAGCTGGTTACTAGACAAGGAATTTCAGTCAAGGCTATAAATTCACCTACTGGAGCCTTAGATGGTCAGAGGTCAGACACAAGATTAGCTCGTGCCTGGTAGATGGTCAGAGGTCAGACACAAGATAAGCTTCTGCCTGGACCAAGGTAGCATCTGTGCATTCCTATTTGGTCAGCAAATTCTTTACAAGAAAAACAACCTATTTTAGCTTGTTTCTTTGCACGCAATGCAGTTTCACATTTTAACCCTTACTGTGCATGATACAAAGATGTTGAACACAGAGATTCTTACTACAGTTTCTTTGGAGTGCCAGGGGGCAGTTTTGCTTTTAACCCTTTTAGTTCTAGGAGGAGCAAAGCTATTTAGAAGGTTAGTAAAAGAATCATTGAAGTAAGTAACATCATTGTCAAGAGGAAGAGTTTTCAGAGGGTTCCAGTTCATATTAAGCAGTCAGAGAAGATTTGAGGATTAAAGTTTGTAAGTGTATGCTTTAAAATGTAGTTATGTTGAAGATGGAGAGAGGAAGGTGAACGATGTACAAAGGCAGGAAGATGATCACTAAGAGAATCTGATAAATTCCCAAAGTCAAAAATATTGTTGGGGTGGGAAACTAAAATCCAGTCAAGAATACTTCCTGAAGCGTTATCTTTATAAGGTCTGATAGGAGAGTTGATTAGTTGGCTTCATGTCATTAATATTAATACAAGGACATTGAGAGGGAAGAGAAGAAAAGGGGAAAAGGTAACTGTTAGTAAAACAGTATTTTTTCCTAATGGTATATCTATAAACATTTCATGATATAAATTGCATGATGTTCATCGTGTTTCACTGCTGCACTCATTACACTTGGGTTATCCTGCCGTCAGGCAAGCCCGCAGTTGGCCTGAGTTCTAAAGTCTTGGTCCGGCGACGGCTGCTGTCGCCTCATCCCTGACGTCAGTGCGCCAGGGGTATATAAGAAGCAGCCGACGCCATTTTCTTCAGTCTTTCTTGCCATGCGGTGCCTGAAGAAAAAGCAGTTCGCAAGTGCCGGTCGGCCAACTCCTGAGATTTCAAATTCAATTTCAGAACCGAAATCTTCAATAAAGCCAAGTACCCTGTAAATTTTTTTCTTGCCTCAGACCGATGTCAGAAAAAGTTAATAATTGTATTTCTTGTGGAAAGCAAATACCTCATAAGGATTTTCATTCTTACTGTATTCCATGCCTAGGCCCAGATCATGATGTCGTTAGGTGTCGGTTTTGTGGTAGATTTAACAAACGCACTATTAAACGTCTGCTTGATTTTGCTGTCCATTATTTTGGGCGAAGGTTTAATTACAAAATGCCGTCGGAACAGCCAACGATCGAAATGCGTAAAAAGCGCAAAGATAAGGAAAGGCTTCCGAGGTCCAAAACTGACGACGAAGCCTCTTCTAGGCTAATCGCCGGTTTTCAGTGAGGCGCTTTCGCAGCCCCTGACACCCCACTACCTCAGAACCACAGACCGCGTCCGACTCCCACGTGGAAGTGCCTAGGCCTCTGGAGCCTCAAGGTGTTGGGCCAACGGAGATTAACCCTTCAGATGGGTCTGGAGCCGCTGAGCAGGCATCAGCTTCTGAGGGTGTTTTCAGGCCTACTCAACTTACCATTACAACTACAGCCAAGACTAAGACTACACTAAAGACAAAGAAGCAAGTGCAGTATTCACCTGGACAGGCCTCCATGCCTAAAAACCAGATGCTCAAGATGGCCGAAGACTTGATAACTTTGATCAATGGTTCCCATCGCCCTCCTGATAAAAGGCCTAGGCAGGATACAGACTATGATTCCTCTGACCAGGTTTCAATATATTCTGATTCCTCTTCAGTCCAGGGATATTCTTTACCCCCCATGAGTATTCTGATGCTGAAGAATCCATTCCTTCAGCCTCTCCTCCTGAGGATTACTCTTTTGGGGAAACTTTACATATCATGAGGGAGCATTTCCATTGGGAGGGCCAGGATTACTCAGAATCCAAGAAAAGGCTCAAGAGACTTTCTTTTGCTGCCTCAGCACAGGCCCCTTGCTAGTCTGCCAGTGTTGGACATTGGATGATGTGTTCTCCGAATTTAGTTTAAACCCTGATTCTTTACCCCCAGCTCCGGTCAAGTCAGACCGATACTACAGAGTCCCTGACTCTCACAAATGTTTTTATAAAAATCCTGTTGCAGACCTAGAAACTATTTTCCATGGTCCCAAAGGGTTAAGGCTTCCACGGCTAAGAATCCAGTTCCCTCGGATAGGGACTCTAGAACATTAGACAGATGGGGAAAGAAAGTTTACACCTCTGCAGCTTTAGCAGTGAGCTCTGAATTGCCAGTTTCACATGCTTAAGTATCAACAATATTTACTGTCTCAATTAAAACAGAAAATGAGTATAAATGCAGAACAACCTGACTATAAGGAAATGCAGGATTTATTGCATGCAGCTGAACAAGTGGGAAAGCATACTTTGCAATGTGGTTTTGATTCATTAGAAGCTTCTTGTAGAGCAGCAGTTACAGGATCTGTGATTTGAAGGCTTGCTTGGTTAAAAGAACAAAGTTTACCAGATCATGTTAAGGCAAAATTACTGGATGCTCCTTTGCAGCAAGATAATTTATTTGGTATTAAGGCAGAAGAGGTATTAAAGAAAATGGAGGATAAGGCAAAATCCATGCAAACAGTAAAGGATTTCTTACAGGTACAGCCACCACGATTTAGCAGAAATTGGCCTACTAAGAATTGATCCTTTCCAGTGTCAGACAGGCCACAAAGAGGCAGATCAGACGCCCAAGAGGCAGATCTCAGCCACAAGGTTCTTACAGACCACGACAGTGGGGTGCTTCAAATCCAAAACAGGGTGAGGATAAATCACAACCTTACAGGAAATGGTCCCAATGACTCCCCCCTTCCAATGCCAAACTCTTACCTTTTGGCAGCTCCCTTAGGGGGGAAACTAGCACTTTTTTCTCAAAACTGGCAAGCAATCACCCAAGACAAATGGGTGCTGAATATTGTGTCTCAAGGTTACAGGTTCCACTTTCACACTTTTCCAAGGCTAAAAGGAATGCCAGACCTGCCACAAAATCAATGGGCGGAGGCACAAAAGCAAATTACAGCTCTCATGGACATGAGAGCTATTCAGAAAGTTCCACAGCAGGAAAAAGGACAAGGATTTTACTCTACTCTTCCTCGTACCCAGAAAGGACAAAGCCTGGAAACCCATTCTGGACCATTCCACTCTAAATACTTACCTGGATGTTCCGAACTTCAAAATGCTGACACTACACCAGCTCCTTCCCATGTTGGGCAAGAAAGCTTGGCTTGTTATTTGGACCTCAAAGAGGCATACCTGCATGTCCCTATCAGACAAAATTGCAGAAGATACCTCGGATTCATAGCTGGTTCAATACACTACCAATTCTCTGCACTGCCCTTTGGCTTAACTACTGTGGCCAGGGTCTTTACCAAGTGCCTGGCACCAGTAATTGCATTTTGCAGACAAAAAGGAATTCAATTATATCCACATCTGGATGACTGCCTGATTCAAGCAGAGAGCAAGGACATTCTTCTACAGCATCTGGCATTCGTAAAAAGATTGTTAAGTTGCCTAGGGTACACAGTAAACGAAAATAAATCAAAACTAGTGCCCTCACAAGAGATAATATTTGTGGGTGCCAGCTTAAATACAACGGCCCAGATGGCTTTTCTCACTCCAGACAAACAAGGACAACTGGCTCAGTATTTTCAGTTGATGGCAACAAAGTCCCAACTCCTTACAAGAAAAATTCTGCAGGCCTTGGGATTCATGACATCCTGCATTCTACTAATTCCATATGCAAGACTGCATATGAGGAAATTACAATGGTACCTAAAAGGTGTTTGGTCTCAACATTCTCACAGCCTGGAGACAGTAATACCTCTAATTCCCTGCCTACAACAGGAGCTTTGATGGTGGGCACAAGCATGTCACCTCAACAAGGGTCAGCCTTTCACTCTTCCCACAGCCAGGCAGACTATAACAGACGGCTCGGATTACGCCTGGGGAGCACACATGGCAGGAAAATGTATTCAGGGCAAATGGACCACAGAAGAAATGCCTCTTCACATCAATCAAAAAGAGATGTTGGCTGTACAAAATGCCCTAACAGCTTTCAAGGACCTTCTGCATCCAGGACAATTATTAGTAAGGACAGACAACACCACAGTGATGTGGTACATAAACAAGCAAGGGGGCACTCATTCTTACCCGCTATGCAGGCAAGCCATGACCTTGTGGAACACAGCTATAACTTATCAAGTTCATCTGCAAGCACAATTCCTGCCAGGAAGGATAAATACTCTGGCAGACAACCTAAGCAGAAACATCATGGATCCTCACGAGTGGAAATTAAAACCACAGGTTTTCAGCATGATAATGCAAAAATGGGGGTGCCCAGACATAGATCTCTTTGCCTCCCCACTGAATTGCCAACTACAAAAATTTTGCACAAGGACTTATCACACACAAGTATGGAAAGTGGATGCTCTTTCGTTCAGCTGGAAAAACCTAAGCGTTTATGCCTTCCCACCACTGCCTCTCCTTTCAAAGGTACTCCTAAAAGCCAGACATGACAAGCCACAGATGATTCTGATTGCTTCAGACTGGCCACGCCAGCACTGGTACTCAATCTTAAATAACTTAGCTCAAGGTCCACCTTGGATTTTGCTCAAATTCCACGCCTTCTGACTCAGCAAAATAATCAGATACTGCACAGTCATCTCAAAACTTTAAACCTGGCTGCATGGAAGATTCAATAGCCAAAAAGACAACTTCTCTCTCTAAAGCTGTTATGAATGTCATTTTGGAGGCCAGGAGGCTTAGCACCAGGAAATCTTATTCAGAAAAGTGGAAGAGATTCTGTGCCTGGAACCAGTCTCAAAACCTTGATCCTCTGGTCCCTAACATTCCTCAGATACTACAATACTTGACTGAGATGCAGGACAAAGGACTATCCTTCTCATCCATTAAGATTTACGCTTTTGCCATCTCGGCTCATTACAACACAGATCCTCCTATTTTTTCTCACCCTTTGCTAAAGCAGTACCTCAGAGGGGCTAAAAACATAAGACCGCCCTGGAGAGCACCAACTTGGGACCTCAATTTCGTTTTGGAAAAGCTCACTTTGCCTCCTTTTGAACCAGCCAATTCAGCAGAGTTAAAATATACATCATGGAAAACTGCTCTGCTTCTGGCAATATCCTTGGCACGAAGAGTCTCAGAACTGCAGGCACTAATGGCAGTGGAGCCTTTTATCATTTTCCACCAAGACAGGGTTTCTTTAAGAACAAACCCTTCCTTTAAGCCTAAGGTGGGATCCATTGTGGCTCTTAATCAAACTATTCACTTTCCAACCTTTTATCCAAATCCCCAGAATAAAGGGGAGAGACTTCTACATTCATTGGACATACACAGGCAATTACGCTTCTACTTGGACAAAACAAAAGCTTTCAGAAAAACTGAACAATTGTTTGTATCATATGCTGCAGGATCACAGGGAAAGGCTATTTCAAAGCAGACCATTTCAAAGTGGATAGGACACTGTATCAGGTTCTGCTACACACACCATGGGAAACCTGTACCATCTAACATTAGACCACATTCCACCAGGGCAACTGCTACTTCTACTGCCTACCTTAGAGGAGTACCTACCAAAGATATCTTGGAAGCTGCAACTTGGAGTTCAGTGCACACCTTTACCAAGCATTGCCATTTGCTTCTTTATTCTAGATCCAGAGCTGGCTTTGCCACTGCAGTGCTGCAGGGCCTCATAGCCACACCAAATCCTCTATAGAGCCAGCCACCTAAACTCAGCTTTGGGATTGTACCCAAGTGTAATGACTGCAGCAGTGAAACATGATGAACATAGTACAGTTTTGTACCTACCATAAATGTAGATGTTGGAGTGTCTTCACTGCTGCAGTCCAGGTTACCCACCTGCCAGCTCCTCTTTCTTATCTGGGATTAACCTATACTACCTTTGTGGTGTATTTGGTTAATGAAGGTTTTATTTTTACCTTATTTGTATGTTTTATTAGCAATATGTATTGCCTACCATTTTTGGGAGCACCTGACATCTGGGACAAGAAAAACTGAAGAAAATGGCGTCAGCTGCTTCTTATATACCCCTGGCGCACTGACGTCAGGGAAGAGGCGACAGCAGCCGATGCAGGACCAAGACTTTGGAACTCTGGCAGACTGCGGGCTCGCCTGACGTTAGGATAACCCAAGTGTAATGACTGCAGCAGGGAAGACACTTGAACATCTGCATTTATTGTAGGTACAAAACTGTACTTTATATAGTAAAGCATGTTTATTTATTGATATATGTGATAAAGATACTGAAGTATACAACTCCCTTTTTTCCTTAACGTTTAGTTTTAAGAAATGTACGCATTACACAATAAAATGAGAAGAAAGGCTGAACAAAGCATGTTTAAGTTAACAGGCTGTAATATTTAATGCCGATGTGTGTTATGGGGTGTGCACAGATCATAATATATGTAGAGATGACATATTTTCTTTTACTTTTGCAAAGATAACGACCATCTAACCTAGGTCAATTAGGGAACATACATGGGTATAACATAGCTAGGTTTGTAAAGGCCCTAGGGCTATTACCCTAGTAACCTCCTATGAAGCTATGGATGTCTGGATTAAGGCCCTTGGCTTAATCTAACAAGTTTTTAGTGTAAGCAAGTAAATAAGAAAAAAAAACTGAATGTAATGGCAAGTTTTCCTTTAACAAATAAATGTGCAGTGTGAGTTGAGATGTCTGCAGCATAGGGCAGCTGTACATTTTGTTCTTGTGTTTTCATGGAGACAGTCTGACTACAGGTCCACACAGTAAAAGCCAGAGCACTTTTTAAGGCTAAAAGTTAATGTTTTCTGAACATATATAAGTTGTTTTTCACATACAGAAGAGGAATAAAGATAAAACAAGAACAGACAATTAGTGTAGATAGCAGCACTGGCTGTAATATGTATATTAGCATGAATAACCTTAATTGTGGTTTAGGTAATGCCTGTGAGTGCAGCTGTCAATTTGGGACAATTATTCCTTTCAGGAGGGTTACACTTCATTATTTGAAGATGTACGTAGTTTTCTGTGTTTGTTTTAAGTTAATGGGTTACAGGAGTGTTCTGATGATGTGTTTTTTGAAGTTTTTCATTAAAACAAAAAGTCTTATAAAATGTGACATAAGCTCAAATGGAGATGACAAGAAACAACTGTATAAAAGATCAACCCGACAAACAATAGCAGGTGCATGTAACACAAAAGCTGGAAATCAACATTTAAAAAAAGCTGTTATATACAATAGGTGGGAATAATAACTTCTTAACTTAATGGCGAATCCTACCCATATTATTTTGGAAAGTGAAAGGTCTCACAGATGTAAACAAAAAAGGAAAGAATATTGAATAATAAATGCAGAGTGTAACTAACAGTGCCACAGGACACACATTTAGAAAGAACTGAGCATGTGACTTTGATAAAGGAAGGATTTCTGGATGGATTTTCAGAATAGTATCAGGGCAAAGGAAAATGGGAGTATTTAGAGGAGCTCCAATAGTGATAGAAGAGGGGAAAAAGATAATAATGGTATATTTGTGGAAGGAAGGGGCTACTGGGAAGGGAGGAGGATTATGCTGTCATGTATTTACATTCTTCAGTATGGAGCTTGAGAAAAGTTTTGGAAAAATAATCACCTTTCATGGAGAATGGAATTTGATTTGTAACAGTGATGCTGTATCTGGGGACCTAGAAGGGAAAATATAACAAAAGAGGATAGATTTCATAAGAAATGTATGAAAATATTTGTTATGAAGTATATGAATTCAGTAGTAGGAACTCTGAGACAGTTTACATATTATAACCCAAGGTACAATAGCTGGGTTAGACTAGACAGAAATTATATTTCATAGAAAAGTGTGCATTTAATTGAAAGCTTGGACACACATCCAATAACTATTTCCTACCATGTGTCAATAACAACTAAGATAAAAATGCAGGGTAATGAAATAAAAATGAGACAGTGGCACTCTCCCACCTACCACTTAAAAAGAGATGGATTTATTAAATGGGTAGTGGAAGTTATTCCAGAGTTATTAGGGAATAAAGAAATTTCTTCAGAAGTTATAGTTAGTGAGTGGGGTAAAATGAAAGTGGAGTTTAAACTGGGGTAGAAATAAAAGAAAATGACATATGGTTAAGAAGTAACCGGAATTATTTGCAGGGGGTGGCAAAGGTTAAAATATTGCAGAATAAGGGTAATCTCACAGAACAAGAGGTGCAACTGCAGTGCATTAAAGAGAAAATAATGGAGTATCTGGATAATATGCATGAGTTTATAAAGATTGCTGTTAAACAACTGTTTTTTAATAATAAATCTAACAGCACAAAAACTTTTAACACAACAACTTCGGCAACAGAAAGTAGAAGGGGTTGTTGCCTAACTTAGGGAGCTTAGGTATTGGGAACAAATAATTAGAAAGGGAAAAGTAATTAGAATCTGTTGATTATAAAAAGACATTTGGACTCCAGGCCAGAGACTGCCTTCTCTTATCAGAGACTGATATCAAAGTATAGGCAAACGAAAGGAATATGGGAGTCTTAAGTGAAAGACCTGCTCTAGTAAAATTTTTAGTTGAATCTAGAACATAAGCAGCTGTTAAAAAAAGGGATAATTAGTAGGGCATATAAAATACTGCATGATAACTATAAGAATAAATCACAGGAAGGTAGAAAAGCTTGGGAAGAGAGAATGGAAAAGCAATTTACAAAAAAAAAACAATTGGAAGACATATGTATTGCTCTCAAGTATGCAACCAAGTCCAATACTTTTAAGATCTTTGCTTGGAAGTGTTTGCATAGGTATTTTTATAGTCCAAGCAGACTTCAAAGAATTTTTCATTGGATGGATAGCAAGTGTTGGAGGTGTGACGTAGAAAAAAGAGGAAACTGGGAACATATGCTTTGGGAAAATAATAAGTTAGCAGATTTTAAAAATTCCTATAAAGTACTCGATCATAAATATTGGGTGAGAAAATGGCTGTAAGTAAGGAAATTATTCTTTTAAACTGGGATATAAGATGTGAATTGGCTAGACACAGCAAGGCTTTATTAAGTTTCTGTTGGCTGCAAATAAAGCAATTACTAGAAAATGTATATCAAAGTCTACACCAACTGTATTTGAGGTGCTGTATATTATGAAAGAGAGAAAAGAATTGGAAGAAGGATCTTTAGAAAAAGGAACAAGCAAATCTAATGCCAGTAAATGGAAATTGTAGGAACAATACATGCATTATAATGTTCAGGAGGAAGAGGAGAAATGAGGTTTAAGGCAAGGCAGGAATTAATCAATTTTTGTAATGTTGAACTTATGATAGTAGCAAAGAAAATGGATGTGATGTGTATTATATTTAAATGTTAAAATGGTTTGTTTTCTTTTCTGTTAATATATGTTTGCCAATGTCTTAAGTGGTAATGTAATTTTGTGTCTTTCGGCTTTTCAATAAAGGTGCTTAAAAATGCTAAGATAGGGAAAGTCTCCCATTACAAGCAAGGAAGAATTTTACTCCAGAATATTTCTAATATGTAAGAAAGATGGCATTTGCAGACCTGTATTGGGTCTTTCCTTTCTAATTCTATTTCTAGAAGTGCCAGAATTCAAGATGCTTACCTTATAAACTTTGTTGACCCTAATTCCCCCACAAAAGACTTTTTGTGACCCTTGATCTCAGAGATGCTTTATTATCACTTTCCAGTTCACAAAGACTTGTGACTTAAGTTTTTCTGCATCTGGATCACATTTTAATTTACTCCCTTAGCCTTTGGCATTTCAACAGCTCTAAGGATAGCCAGAAAATGCCTGTGACTAGTAATTGCCTTTTGCAGACTGCTCTGGAGTTTCTTTGTTTAAACAGTTGCCTAACAGCAATCTTTGTAAACTCATGCATATTGTCCAGATACTACCTTATTTTCTCTTTAATGCACTGTGTTTGCACCCCGTCTTGTTCTGTGAGATTCCCCTTATTCTGCAGTACTTTAATCTTTGTCACTCCCTGTAAATAATTCCTGTTACTTCTTAACCATATCTTTTTTTCTTTTATGCCTAAAATCAGCCTGGAAAATCTTCTGTAATGCATTCTCACAAGCTGCATTTTCTGGAGTGTTTGCTGGAAACATCCCTTATGGTAGCATATCTTCCACCAGAAGAAGTTGTCACATTATAGGTTCATAGGTGTGTTACTAGGCTAATGACTCTGGAGCCTTTACAAGCCTAACCCATAGGATTACCCTGGCATTGTGCCATCTCATCTTCAATTTCTGGAAATAGCCCACCAGTCTATGGCCATGGCAAAGGATTATCTCAGGACCTTAGACAATATGGCAGCACCTATCTTCATGATTTCCATAGCCAGGGTACATATGTGGAAAATTCAGCAGCTCCTCATATCAGTTCAAACCCAGCACTGATATCCTCTCTCCTTCCCTTTACCAGTACTGGGTTTTGCCAAAAAGAAACTCTTTTGGCAGGCAAACCAGGTCCAGATCAATCTAGTTTTTTTTTCCCCTTTCCTCAATTCAACCCAATCCATGTTGCCAGATGCTTCAGATTTTTATCTGGGGGGCAGTGTCCAAAGGGATCTAGGTTCAGGGAATTTGGAATCCACAAATTTCAAAAATAAATAAATATAGCTTAAAGAGGTCATGGCCTTGATAAATGCCTTAAGAGCCTTGCATCAGCTGTGGACTCCAGGACCACTACTAGTAATTAGACAACAATATTGTGATGTGGTATATAAACAAATGGGGGAGGGCTTCCAGGCCGTAATACTTTATGCAGACTAGACCATGATTGCCTGGGAAATAGTAACTCAACACAATCTCGCCATTTGGGCAACCTATATTCCAGCAGAGTAGCACATTGCAGCAGGCACTTTGAGAACATCTAGGTGTATTCAGACAGCAGTTGCAGGAACTACTAGATAAAGCAGGACAACATGAAATAGTATTGATGGTGGTCTAAATGCACATATTAGGACAAAACAGAACAGGATACAAGGACTGCCTGGGTCCACATGGGTAGGCAACAGAAATAAAGGAGGAGAGGCCATGCTAGACTTCAGTGTCAGATGGTTTTATGGTAGCCAACACATGGTTCAGCAAGACACAGTCACAAGATCACATAAAAGTGTGGTTAACATGCAACTCAGGTAGACTTCAAGGGCACTCAGGTAGAATCAATGACTGCAAAGTCATCCCCAGTGAAACAGTCAGCCCATAGATTAAACTACTGATTGCCACAATCACCTGAAAGCAGTGATTAGAGAAGTCTCTAAATTCAACAGAGACTAGGCTGAAGACCTGGAAGTTGACTGGAGAGTAAACACAAGTATTCGGTGAATTACTCAGGGCTCTAGCACCTCAAGGAGAAGAGGAAATAGGTGGAGCTGAAAAAGAACGTCAGAGTCTCAAAACAGCAGGTGTAAGGAGTATGAAACAGATATGCGAGTGAGCCAGGTATGGAAATAAGATACATAAGGAAAGCTGATGGTGGAATGCAGAAGTCCAGAAAGTCATCAAAAAAAGAATTGCAAGAAAAAGTGGGGACATGGAAAAGACAGACCAGGCTAGGAAGGAATAGTGGTTGGCTAAGAGAAGAGTTGCAGTAATAAAAAAACAAGGCATCACAGGCATTCTACCACCTTTTGGAAAGTGACTCAGTAGATGGCACAAAGAAACTATCAGGTTGCAAAGCAAAGACAAGAAGATAAAGAAGATAGCAAGACACCCTTCATATGGGATGCCAGCAACAACCCGCTCGCCAGTCCATGGGACATCAAAGACAAATGGTAGGAGTACTTCCAGCAGCTTCTGAATGACAAAACCCCCACAGAAACAGTACTGCCTCAAACACAGCCTGTGATGAAAGTAGAAGAGCCCATCCTAGAAGAAGTAAGAACAGGACTAAGGAAAACGAAGCAGCAAGCTTTGATGAGGCACAGCAGATATGATCAAGGTGTTGAGTAAGATGGGGAGAAATGGCTTCTGACAGTATTGATAGCATGGACAGAAAGGTGTATCCCGAATTATTAGAGAATAAGCATAATCCTGGCAGTGTTAATGAGTAAAGGGGACACTCACAGCTGTGTTCCCTATAGAGGTATCAAACTCCTGTCACACTGCATGAAAGTCCTGGACAGGTTGACTGATAAACGAATATGCAACGTAACAGAAAGTAAGATGGGAGATGAGTAGTTCAGATTCAGATTAGGAAGCAGCTCAACTGACCCAATTATTGCAGCGAGAAAGACAGTTGAGAAGAAGCTACAGATGAGGAAGGAGTCCAACTGGGCATTTCTAGACTTTGACAAGATCCCAAAAAAGCTGATCTAGGCAGTCTTGTGGCGGTTTGACATCCCAGGAACATTAGCAGAATTAGTGCAGGTAATGTACAAAGACCAAATGACTCAAGTATGAACAGTGTGCTATCCCACAGAGGGGTTCCCAGTGGGAGTGTTTTTACATCATGGTTCAGCTCTGAACCACATGCTGTTCATTCATGTGACTGACTACATTAGCAAATAGGTTGTAAGGGAGAGATCAACAAAGTTGCTGTATGCAGATGGTGTGGCGTTACATGCAAACTCTGAGCAAGAACTTCAGCAAATGATAAGGGAATGGAATGCAAAACTGAAGACACGTAGGATGAAACTTGAGTGCAGTTAAGACAGTTGTTATGGCAGCAAATGGGAGACATCAGAAGAAGATGAGAACTGAGGTAGAAGGGAAATTAGTGGAACAGATTAACAGCTTCAAGTATTTGGGAAGGGTGGTTGAGGAGAAGGGAAGTCTCAATGAGGAGGTCAAAGCTAGAATCAGGGGGGCTACAGCCTATTGTCAAAGAGTCTCAGGGATAGTGTATAACACAAGAATGCCCAAGAACCTGAAAAGTAAGTTGTGCAAAACAGTGATGTGACCAGTACTGCTGTATGGTACAGAAACCTGGGCTGTCAAGGCAGAGCAGTTGAGAAAGCTAGAGCTGATGAAGATGAAGTACCTGAGACAAGGTGGTAGGACAGGCAAAGAAATGAGGACATTACAGTAGCAGCCAAAGTAGCTCCAGTTACAGGCAAGGTCAAAGAGAATAGATAGTTGTTTGGGCATGTGCAGAAAAGTAGAAGACAATCTGGTGAAGATGGCTTGGGATAGACAGGAAGAAGGGAAGGGCATCCAGCAAAAAGGTGGATGGACTGTGTGAAAGAAGGCCTGCGACATTCAAATACGAGTGTCAAAGAAGGTAGGAGAGTGGCACTGAATCAAGAGAAATGGTGACAGTTCACACAACTCCATGACCCCATGTAGAAAGTGGGGAAAAAGGGGATTGATGATGCTGATGATTTTGGTGAGAATAATATTGTGGTGGTGATTGTAAGGTAATCAAAACAGGTTATCTGGGAGACAGTAAAAGTGTTGGTGACATGGTTGCTCTCTTTGGAATTGTGTGCTCTGAAATTGACCAGAACCCATGATGGAGAGATGCTAATGCTTAAAGAGCCATCAGCAAGATTAAATTACTGTACATTTGGTTCATGAATATGACCAGTGCAAGGATGTATGACCATTTGGTAAAACACTCCTGCTTACGCTGATGGTTTTTCAGAATTTACTAGTGTGACAGGGTACATTAGCAGAAGAAACATCCTGCAGGCTTTGGAGGGTTGTTGATGCAATTGTACTAGGAAGCTGGGTATTTGCTAACATCCTACTATGATGGCAATGGTGGTCTTGCAGCACAGAACATATTAACAGGATATTGGAAAGGGAATCGTTGTGGAGGCAAGACTTGGAAAACGCTCCTCTTAGCTGGCAGCAGTACATATCCAAAACACTAGACTCTTAGACATTTTGTAGGTATGACCCTCATAATGGGATCCCCCTTGGAGAGGGCAGCTGGTCATCATCCACCTCTTGCCTATAACTGGCAATGATGAACTGTGAGGCAATCTATATAAACTGATGCTAGGTGAGATAGGTTAGGATTCAAGGTGAGATAGGTTAGGATTCAAGCTACTGTTCTATAGCTGATTAGTTATCAGATTCTGACTGACTGTTTATCTGGTGGTTCCTATTAGAATGATGAAAAGGCATTTTGTTGTATGCATTTTCATCGACACCTAAAGAGCAAACAGACAACAGCGAAGCAGCTGTTCAGCGAATTCTTTCCCTGGAAAAGAAGTCGCTTGACCGCTTTACTTTGCTGTGTTCTGTACTGCAGTGTGGTCTCAGAGATTCCCTTATCTGGTATAGCTCCCGAGCGTAAATGTGCAAGAGTTACTGACTTTACGGTTAGAGTGCGGGTTAAGGTAAGTGCATATGTTTTAAAATGTTTACTTTTTTTTGCGTTAAATGTATGGTCGAGTTACGTGCATATGTGTTTTCAGCGGTTTACTTTCTGGGGGGGTAGAATTAGGGTTAAGGTAGGTGTGTATGTGTTTGGAATTGTGTACTGTTTTTTTTTTGTTTGGTTGGAACAGCGATTTCACTAGGAAAAGAAATCACTGTTCTGAGGTGTCGACATTTTCAGTTTCGCTGAAATAGGGTCGATGAAACATCGTTCGCTGTTTTAATATAGCCTCTTTATCTGGCATTATGTATATGGCTGTGGTGTTTGGTTCTGTTTATCTATGTCTCATTTCTATAAGGAGAAAGAGGTAACTCTTCTAAGGGATCTAATCTCTGTGATGGGTAAAGCAGCCAATTCCCAACAAAACTTCAGGATTCAAAAAGTGTACCATGAGTGATTACAAAATCATTTCACGACTTGCACTCCAAGTACATGTATTGCCTGTGAGCAGTGCATTTGGATGGGTGTTTCCAGCTATGTTCGTCTTTTGGTCCTAGGCCCCCTCAGACTGCCAGTTGAAGCACATGTGAACAAGATGATGCAAATGTTTTTGAGGACCCAGAGTCAGACTGGGGGGGGGTCCTCCCTGAACCTTCCACTCAAGGACTGCCGGAAACTGTCCCTACCACACTCATTTGATTTCTCCTTCATTGATCTGACCCTCAGATCCTGTGGTCTTGGAAATGTGCATTCCCCACAAGATGCCTTTGTTGGAGCAGATAATCTTACTATCTTTGACTCTGACTTTGTCCATTAACCACTGTACTCTGACACAGATAGATCTCAAGGTGTCCTGAAATTACAAGCTTGAAGGTGTGTGGAGATCAGAATCAATTTCAAGGCTCTTGGATCAATCCCTTCTTCTAGGTGTATTGGTGCTGGTGTCCGCTTTGGAGCAGAACCGGGTTGAGTTTTCAGGGGGGTCTTTCACTGGGTTCCTTGCATTCCAAAAGGACGCCTTTGCGAAAGATTTCAATGTCAGCTTTCCAACCTTTTGAAAGTTCTCTTTGTAGATCCAGATGAGGTATCTTGTGCACACTCAGATCCATCCTGATTGTCTGACATCTACGTTACCTCTTCCATTTCATCTTCTCCCTCGGGGCCAGCCAGCTTCTTTAGGCCTTACCAAAGCTCACTGGGTGAGTTTCCCTTAAGCTTCAGAGTCTTACTTGGACCCCCTGCCCACTGTGAAAGAAGACAGGAAGCACTCATGCAAGTGGAGACATTTAGACTCCTCTCAGGAGTCTCTCACCAAAGTTGCAGATTTCATGGAAGGGGTCCTCAAGGCCCCCTCCAGAAGACTTCTCATTTGGAGACATTCTGGAATTACCTTGACAATGGAGGGATGTTTTAATGGTGCCTCCTCTCAAGAAGAATCGGTGTTTCTTGAGGTCTTTTGAGCTAGCCTATTTACTTCCTGGATGGTCCCCCAGCTGATGAACTCATTGACTTGGTTTCACAGCCAGACGAGATAAAGTCCATTCCTGCAAACCTGAGAAAATCACGATTTCCCAGCAAGATGGACCCTACTAGAGCAAGAGGCCTGCATTAAATGTGATTGTGATGGTGGTGGGCACAAAGAAAGAGCTGTCAGAGGAAAGCTCTCATCCCCCTAACATGGGGTTTAGGGATTTGAACAGATTTGGAAAAGCAGACTTGTGCTACAGATATGTTCACACTATGTGCCCTGAATTACTTAGCAGAGTTGGATAGTTCTTAAGTCAAATACCTCTGAAATCTATAACCAGACTGTCAGTATACGAACTGAGAACTGAAAACAAATAAGCGTTGAAGCCACAAGACATACGAGGCAGACCTCCACTTTTGAACATCCACAGTATTTATTAAAAAACGGCACTTTCCACACTACAAAAACGATAAATGTAAAACACTCTTAGCGTTTTTCGTTCAGATGAATATCTAAACTTCTTCAGACAAGCACTGACACTGCCAATGCACATATTTAAGTAATTAGTTAATTAAAATACTCCTCGTTCATCAATTAAGATGATCAAGTCATCTCGCTGCTTAAAGTTATAGCTCTCTTTTTACAGATTTACGTGTCATAAGTCTAACTTTATATTTCTTTTAAAAAAACATGTTACCAAATATTGTATATACTTCGTTCTAATACCATTTGTGTCCAACTGCCAAATTAATGCCCCTGAAACCTTTTCACTAAAAAGTTAAAATATTCTTATAAGTACCTGTTTTTTTATGTATATAAAGAAATACATTACCTTAACAGATTATTAAAATTATATACATACAAAAAGTACTAATTCTAAATACATTAAAATCTGTATTGTAATGTTCATAATATGTCTATGTAACCAAACAGTGTGTATCACCCACAACGAAAATTGAAAGGTGATGATATTAAATGATAATCAATTAAAAAATGCATATTATTGGTAAAAAAGTTTTCCTCAATCACACCTTGAACTATATACTGTGTCTATAATGCTCATATCTTTTTCAAGGTCTTGAAAGTAACATACCTCACATATCTAGTACGCTAGATGTTAATGTCTATACTTAAAACTACAATATTACCATACATGTACTATCTTGCAATAACCTTCTAATGTTAAACCTATATGTAACATTTTGTTTATCTAACTAAACTCTTAATTTTTAAAATACATGCAATTGAACATACTTCGTTCAACCCTGGATCCCTACAAGCTGCTAAACGAAGCTGCCAACTTAGTTCGTTCTTCTCTAGTTCTAATTTTAACAAGTTATCATTCACAAAATTTTGTGTCTCCTTATTAGTTTGGCTGATAGCCATAAATTTAAATGAATGGCCAACATTTTGCACACAATGTCTAGCAAGGGCGTTCTCATTTTTGTTCTTCGTGATTGCATAAATGTGCTCGTAGACTCTGTCCCTTAAACGTCTGTCCGTTTTCCCTATATAAAACGACAGGCACTGTCTACACTGAGCTAGATATACTATTCCTTTGCTATTACAATTGTATGTTTCCTTGACGTGAAAAGTCTCCTTCCTGATAGTGAAAGTATCTGATGTCTCTATATAAGAACAGTACTTGCATGCTCCACATTTTTTTGTCCCTCCTTTACTCCTATTCACTTTAGGTTTCCTCTCAAGTAGTTGTTTCATATTTGTTCCTCTTCTAAATGCTATAATCGGACCGTAATTAAAAATTCTCGAAAACTCTTTATCCATTGATAAACAATACCAATATTTTCTAACTGTCCTACAAATATCAAGTGCTTCCGGACAAAAAGTAAATGTGAACGCTGTATTGAAATTCCTTCCACTCACTGTCATGTTAGTAGAAACTCCTCCTATGTTATCAGATATATTCATACTTATGTCACCTATACATGTCCTTGGGCTAAATACATTCGTCTCCAGGTTAACTACTGTGTTGTTATTCAGTATTGCTGTATAAATACCTTTCCTTCTTTTAGTAATAACTTGTATAGAGACATCAGATTCTTTCACTGTCAGGAATGCAAAATGTTGGCCATTCATTTAAATTTATGACTATCAGCCAAACTAATAAGGAGACTTATTGGTTTTCTGCAGGTAGCTGGTCGGATGATGGGGTGCAAGGTTTTACTTTGTGGATGAGGTTTACAGATGAAGTGTATTGGGATAGGTTGTATTTGAAATGTGGTGAGAAAGCTAGTAAAAGCGGTAGGAAGGGTTGAGCTGTTAGGAGAAAGTTGGTTTGCAAGAGATTGTATAGCTTCTGTAAAGAAGGTATTAAAGTCATTAGCAGCTTGTTTTGGGTTTTCCCATTGACTACCTAGTGGGGTTGGTGTCCTAGTTTGGCCTGGGTGAAGCAGTCTATTGATGCTTGTCCAAAACCTTTGTGGGTTACTCTGGTGTTTTTGTTGGATTTCGTTGTAAAACTGTTTTTGATTTGAGAGAATAGCTTTTTTGTTTCATTTCTCATTTGTCTAAAAGTTAGGTGATCTAAAGTACCTTTGGTAGTTCTCTACCTGGTCCAAGCTTTGTTTCCGAGTAGCATTTTTTGTCTGGTGTCTTTAGAGAGCCAGGGGCTGGCTTAGCCCTAATTCTTACAGTACGTTTTGGAGCATGCTAGTCTAGGATGGCTAAGAATTTTGTGTTAAAGTATTTAACAGCCTCTTCTATTGAGAGGCTTTTTTAAGGAGGACCAATTGCATGCCCTAAGTTCATTTTGGAATAGTTCAGGGTTGAAGTCCTTATTGGACCTTATTGTCTTATATGTGGCTGTAAGGGGAATATTGGTCTTTTGTTTGAGTAGGTAGGTTAACGAATGGTCACTGATATTGTCTAGGAAAATTCCTACTGTATAAGTATGGTGGTGTTTATTTATGAAATTCCAGTCTAAGATGGTTTCTTTTTTGTTTAGTTTATTAATTCTGGTTGGGGAGAAAATGATTTGTGAAAAGCCATGCAGGTTAATATGGTAAGTGGGATGTTCAGCATTGATACACTTCCAGTCGATATTGAAATCTCCTAGGATAATAGTCTCTTGTGGGAAGTATGGTGAAAGGGAGCTAAGGATATCCTCGAGTATACTGATATTATTACCAGGAGGTAAGTAGATAACAAATGATGTATATGGATTTACTAGAATTTAGCTGAAGTTTGGAAGCAAGGATTTCCGCTTTGATTTCTGGGGGTGGTGTATAGTCCAAGGAGGTAACCTGTAGGCTATTTTTGTAAAGGATTGCTACTCCCCCACCTTTCCTATTTTTGCTGTCATCCCGTATAATGTTGTATCCAGGTGGGGTGATTTCAGTATTTAAGGTATAGGGTTTTAGCCATGTCTCTGTTAGGCAAAGTATGTCAAAAGATTTCACATCCAATAGATCATGGAGGTGTGCAAGTTTGCTATTAACGCTGCATATATTGAGTTGTGCAATGTATAGTGAGTTGGGGGTAGATGAGATAAAGGGAGTAGGGTTAAGATGATTAGATGTTGATGTACTGACTGGTCCTAGATTTGGGTGGATGTCACCATCTTGTAAGGAGTTGCATTTGGGCCTATACCTAGGATTGTAAAAATGGCAATTTAGTTATAGAGATTTCCTGTTTTTTAAATTATTATACTTGATGTGGGTCAGTCTATGGTATCTTGCTAGTAGGTAGCTTGGCACTGAGGTTATATTTGTGTGATTGTAGGAGATGTTGAGAGTTAATGTCGCATGTTTAGGAGGGAAGTGAATATTAAGATATTGAGGGTGTTCAAAGGAGGTTATGAGGTAGGCTGTGGTTAGGCAAGATAAAAGTATGGCAATAAGTAACAACTTGAGTTGTGTTGAGATAGTATGTGTTGGCAGTGTGAATAATTAGATCACTGGTATTAAAAGGAAGGTAGGAGTGGTGCTGTGACGCATGTACGGTTATAACAGAAGGTTGTTACCTATGTGGAGAGATGCTTGATTGGCTAATGGTAGAGAGGGTGTGGTTTAATTGGCAGGGAGAGCAAGTAATAGGAGGAGGTGGAGAGAGGGGTGCGGCTTAGACGTATAAGTGCAAGACCCTTGGGGGTGGGTGAGAATTGGGGGTAGGGTAGGGGAGCAGAGTGAGCCCGTAGGGCGAACTGAGCGGAAAGAGCCAAGGGTATGTGTCAGGATAGGAACAATCACTAAATCAGGCAGTTAGCTAGGGGTAAAGTAAGCACAGAGAGAGTAGAGAAGAAAACCACAAGAATGTTCAGTAGAAGAAGCAGAATACACTTATAAGGGAATAGGGAAGCAAATTGATGTAGGGAAATCTGCACTAATAAGGGGAAGAAAGGTGTTGCTCCAAGGGTAAGAAATTCAGAGTAGGTAAAGGCTGCCCTCTAGTGGCCAGCCACATACAAAATATCTCTAGGCAGCAGTAGGTCCCGGGACTGGAGAAAAGTCAAAGGGTGAGCGTAGTACACAGGGAGAAGGCTAAAACAGAGGGCCAGTGTGAGAAATCAGAGAGGTGGTGGTGGGGGGTGGCTGCTGCAACAACCGGTACAGAGCGATTCCTAACCACCTAGCAGGGGTATGGAAAAGGCATCTATGGTAGCACTTTAAACAGCTATAACACATACTTTCATTAATCCTTTAATTAGTAGAGATAATGTGTTCCGGGAGTGGGTAGATCAGGTCCTTTACAGAATAAAGGTGCCGGTTTTCTTTCCACGACCAACAGGGTGATTTCAAAATTCAATTTTGGGTAGATGTTTGGGAAGCGTTCTGCTGGTAAAGGACGCTAGTAGCAGGGGCGTTGCAGCCTCAGTGGTTGGAGTAGGTATGACCACAGAGTTCTGCAGGACAGAGGATTCATACTTTGCAACCCTTCAACCTTTGCCTAATGCATCCATGTGCCTTCTATCCATTGTGGCAGATGGTACTTGTGGCAGACACTGGCATTGCTCTATGTTGACATGCCTAGATGCATTTCTGCAATTCTGTGGAGAACTTCAAGGGATCTTTTTTGAAAATCCCTTTTAATAGGGCCATTTTTTTGGAACTAAAGTGAAGGACATGCTAACTAGAAGTGAACAAGATACCAAAACCCTGACCGCAATCGGTAGTCACCTTCTCACTTCCCAAAGGACAGTCTCCCAGAACCAAAAGGGTGGAAAAATGCTATGGTTTATAACGTCTCAGGGTTTTGATCAAGACACTTTGAAGATGTACGCTCCCAGGGGAATACAGGGGAGCAATAACAATGGACATTGTCCTTGTGGCAAAGTGGTCTACAAATCCAAGGGTTTTGAGAGCCCTTTGATAACAAATCTTTTCAGTGCTTCTGAGTGGTAGTTCAACTGTTGAACACTGGAGCCATACTGGAGCAGCTGTCTATGCCCGCTCAAGCCTGGTCAGTCATCACTTGAGATTCTCTTTTTTTTGTTTAACCAGAATTATCTTTGTATGATTGCCTATGCCTTAAGTGATAATTTAACATTTATATAAATAAAAACAAACCATATAAACACAGTCCCAGTTGCAAGTATATTACATCAGAGTATATTGACACAGTTTTAGTTTCTAAATCACTTATAGTCTACCCAATCACTGTTCAGTCAAACATTACATTGCTCATTCAAATCCTGCCTCTCTTCAACCCTCATTCTTCCCCTTGTATTGTTACCACAGTTCCAATTTTGTTATGTAATTTGCTCCTACCCTTATCTAATGATCCCAATTCCAGTTGTTTTATATATGTTACTATGTTCAGTACTTCTAGTACAGTTGGTTTAGGTTTTGATTTCCATTTTCTAGTAATTGCTTTTTTGGCAACCACCATACTTAGATTCAACAAGGCCTTACTATGTCTAGGCAATTCCAATTCAGTATCATAGCTGAGAAAAATAATTTCTCTAGTTACACCCATTTGCTCGCCCAGTATCTCTGATAGAGTAGTCTGCAGGGAATCTTTAAAGACTGCCAACTCATTACACTCCCTGAAAATGTCCCCAGTTACCTCATTCTTCTTCATCACACCTCCAACATTTGCTGGCTACCTGAGAAATAATTCTCTGGAGTCTACTCTGGGTATAAAATATCTACATAAATATTTCCAAGCAAAAATCCTAACTCTTCTACATTTTGGTGCATATTTGGGAGACAAACATATAACCTCCCATTGTTTCTTTGTTACTTGCTTATCCAGTCTCTCTTCCCAATCCTTTCTAACCTTATCTGACCGATTCTTAGAGCTACCATGCAATATTTTGTATGATCTACTAATTATTTTTTTTTTTAACAGCAGCTTCTATTCTAGATTGTATTACAAACTCTACCAGTTCTGGTCTTTCATTGAGGGCCCCCTTATTTCTTTCCCTTTGCCTATACTCTGATATGAATCCTTGATCGGGAAGGCAATCTTTAACCTATAGTCTAAATAAACTTTTGGCATCTTCTCATTCTATTACCTTTCCCTCTTTAGTTACTTGCTCTCAATACCTTGGTTCCTTTGCCAATTTTCTCCAATAAATTCTAGCCCCCTCTTGCCTATTTTCTGTATCCTAGTTGCAGTCATCCCTATAGGCAGAATCCCCTTTCTTCATTCCTGTGTTGGCTTAGTTCTTAGAATATGTTCAGCTACTTTATGAATATAATATTCTGCTGATTATTGCTATTCTCCTTAAACATTTGTATCCAAAATCCCAGGATCTCATTGTTTCTTGACGTCCCCCCCCCCCCATTTCATCATGATCACTTTCTATTTTGAATTATAGGAGTACGCCAGGCCAGGTGTCATGGGGACACTGACACGCGCGGCCGTTTCAGACATCTGATCTTTTTGCGCCACAGCCGATGTGCAGGCAGTTTTTCGCCGATGGTTGGCGCAGGAGTACATTTCCCAAACGGAGTTTCAGACCGAATCAGAGTTTGCTAAGTACCCGTTTAGAACATTTTAGTTTAGTTTGCCTCACCTTTTAACGGGATATGTATTTTTGTGAAGTGGTGTGACCGCTTAGGGAAACAGATATTTGTGTATCCCTTCTTTTGGGCCTGCCTTGAACGTTTTTATTGGTTTGTTTTGTTGGTTGTTGGTTCGCTCTTGTGCTAGGGAGGTTTGCCTGTGCTAGGTTATGGAGGTTAGACTGCTTGAGTTGAGGGCCTTAGGAAAGCGTTACCGGCGGTCGCCTGCACTCATATGTTAGGGCGCCGCCGCAAGGGCCCAGCGGTTGTGCCAGGCGGCTAGTGGGGTGGGAAGAACGACAGTCAGTAAGGCCGTCGGTTTTCAGGTTAGTTCAGTGGAGCCGGGGCAGAACAAAGGAGTTTGGTTTCCTGTACAAGAACATGCTTAGGCCAGCATGTCTGTGAACAGGAGAGTTTCGGGGCTGGGGCTTCTCTGGGCCCTGAGTTCTGTACTTGAAAGGAATACTTACAGAAGCAACCAGTATGATTACTATGAGGAGGCTTTCTGGGCTTTCTGATTAGAGCCTCAATTGGAGACAGGAGTCAGAGGCTTCTGAACACTTCTCCAGAGGCTTGCAGGTCTTTCCTGAGGATTCTGATTCTGGCATCCTCTTTATATTGATTCTGATGTGGATGAAATGGGCCCTTGACTTCTCCTCTGAGGTGTTCAAATTCCTTGGAGACTCTGCATTCCATGAGGCATGATTTAAATGGGAAGAGGAAGTTAGTACTGGAATTCCTGTTTTTTGATTCCCCTTGTTTAGCCCCCAGCATAGGCCCTTAAGCAATACCTGTGGTGTTTTCTGTATACATCTAAGGTGCTAGGGAATTTCTTGTTTGAATTGTACAAATATCAATGTAAGAGTATCAAAATTATGTTCTTGTGTCTATGAAAGTTAAGGTGGATGCTTTTAAAGAAGGGCTTTGATGTGTCTAGACATCTGGATTGCCACTATGTGTCTGAACATGGTGGGCATTTTGATGAAGCAATGTGGCTTTGATACTGTATGCAAGGCCTCCTGTTTCTGGCTGCCACTTACAGTTGAGGGATCAGGGTTGCCACAAGGCAAGATCAGAATTTGGCTTTGGATGTTAAGACAAAGTCTTTGGAGATGTTTTTAGGATGTGATGTGTTGTTTGCAAACGCCTGTAGATTAAAAATTAAAGAAAATGGAGTGACAAGTGTTTTCTATGCACCCTGTTAAAGCAGTTTAGAGGTGGACATAGTGGGGTGGAGTATCTCAGCTTATAGGGCAGGATCTACCGGTAGGTCTAGACTCAAGGCTTTAGGCAGAGGTCTAGGCAGTGGTAGGAACAGCCTGTCAAGGGTGTGGACTTCTGGCCAGGTGCAGTCTCAGTCAGGGCTAGAACTGACTGGTGAGGGCAGCCTTCAGTCCTCTGTTTACATTTCGACCTGCCTTTTCCTACTCCAACTTTCACCTCGTCCCAGGTTCATTCCTGGATCAGCGACCTATAGACAGACAAAGACAGGACATTTTTATCCTCCACGTTCAGATGGGTGAAGGACATCATTCTCTCACTAGCATGTTTATTTCCATACCTCACAAAAGCCAAAAGGCCAGCCAGCAATTCCTCCTCTACAAAGAAATCCTGTCGCAAGAAAGTCGCCTAGTTAACAGAGGAAAGGGAATTTATTCTTCCTCCGTTCAGAAAGGGAAAGAGGATTTTATTCGCATGTCAAGAGTACCAAAGAAGGGAACACGTGGAGACCAATGTTGGCAATCTCAACTTGTTGGTTATCGGAGAGCTTCCCAAGAGCAAGATGTTGACACACTGATGCTAAGTTTCTCTGCTGGGCAATGGATCACTGGATGCAGCTATCATTCTCAAAAGAGAGCTTTTATTCATGCTTTCGAGCTAGCTAGCTTCATTATCTGTTCTACGGTTTAAGGCTTGGCTTCTCATTATCGCCCAGAGTGCAATTCCCTTCTATCTATCTACTTCTGAGGCTTTTGCAAGGGTATATGGAAAGTTAGAAGCTTACTTCGAGATGCAAGGAATTCAAAAGCAAAGCTATTTAGGCGACTGCCTATATAAATAGCAAGAAAGGAAGACCTTCTACAGTCTAGATTCTATGTTATAGCAGTGTCTCAGTGCCTAGGAGTATTCTGTGCCAGAAATAGGCACAAATGAGTAATACATTTGCTCATATCACTTTTCTAACTCCACTTCACTTACAGCATGTGCACTCCATAAAGCAGGAGGTTCAAACATCAGTATCACTTGATCTTCATCACAGTCCTTTCCTTATTGAAACCAACATATGATTTTATGCTCAACATTGCTCTTCATGGCATCTTGCATTCTGGGTAGGACAATCTCAATGTCCTTACTGCATACCTTCAAGTCACAATAGATTCTGTCAAATGTATAATACCAGCACTGCCAGGAGAATTCACAATGTGGGCTCATAAACAGATGCCTTCAACAGAATTGACTGTGGACTGATTTTGATGCTTCTAAACAATGGACTCTTCACAAGTGGTAAGAGGCGGAATCAGACCAAGGCAACGACAGATGCCTCGGACATTGCTTATGAACATTGCTAGATGGATCATGGATACAAGACTGGGATTCAAGAGATGGCAGTGTCCAGGTTATTTCTAACAGACAGGAGATGTTTCTATGTCAGCAGGCATTACTGCAAACGTGAGACACATTCTTCATGAAGGGTGTTGATTCTAACAATCAACAACTGTCATGGTCTATCAACAAGCACAATGATTTTAAGCTTGCTTCTTACTTGCAACTAAGGCAATTTTGCAAGAGACTAATGGATCCTTGAGACTAACTCTTCCTGCAGGTACTGGACTTTCATGATCTCACAGTGTGTGTTAAGCAGAGTGTGGGAACAGACCCACAGTGTGTCATGGATCTTCATGAATTCAGAAATTGACACAAGTACAGGGTCAAGGGTTGGTCCATATGTTCTGCTTCTCAGTATCTGTCCAGCTGTTGATGCCAACTAGGGTTACCTTCTTGCAAAAACCTTTTCTTCACTCTGTCTTTCTCCTAGGAAAACCTTGTGTTTCAAAAGTCAAAGGCCACGTGCCTTTATTCCACTTCTAAAGGTCAGACCAGTAAAGGGTACCACTATTACGGAGTCTGGTATCCATCCTCGGCAACACTGGTACCTCTGACTCATCTCTCTGGTCAAGGGTCATGGGGTTCCTCTGATTCCTCTTCTGTTATCTCTTCTCATCATTCCTCTCTGGTTTATTTCACTCTCAGGTCAGCACTTCTGTGTCATATCAACAAGTGAAACACAGCACATCTCAGCTACCTCAACTAGTTTTAAGGTTTTAAATGTGAGTATGGAAAAGATTATTAGTATTTCAGATACGCAGCAAAATGGAGAGCCCTTTTTATTTTTGAGTGAGATTGGCAAAATATTCATTCTAGGCCTAATTTAGTGTGGTGTCTAATATCTTACATTCATGCTGCATTGGGTTGTCCTTCTCTGATATTGACCACCCTTGTTTCGCATCCCTCATTCAAGCAGTTTCTTAGAGGGCAAAGAATATAAGACCCCCTCAAGCAGTTTCTCAAGAATTGTTGGATCCTCAACCCCCATAAACCTGCTCTACCTACAACCCTTGAGCCCGCAAACTACTGAATTGGAAAACTACTGTCTTGAGCCTGCTTGCTTTACTGCTGAATTGTCTGCATGCAGGTGTCTGCTTTGCTGTTGGCTATAAGGTGGTATTTTTTTTTTTGTGATTGTGATAGGGTATCATTACAATCCCTTTTGCCTTTCCATAAGGATAAGGGGTATCGTACGTACTACTAAACCCTTTACTAGTAATTTGGTTTCTTTAGTGACTTTACACCTAACTAATCATTTACCACACTTTTACACTTTAGATGTACACAGGCAATTTATTTTTTGCACATGGACTAAGGATTTTAGGCAGTCTCAGCAGTTGTTTGTTTCTTTTGACAGTTGTTTTAGGCAGTCTCAGCAGTTGTTCAACAAACTATTTTTAGGTGGATTGGCTTTTTTGTATTCATTTTTTTATATTCATAGGTGGATTGGCATTTTGCAGATTCCAGCTGGGATTACATCAAGGGCTGGAGATTCCAGCTGGGCATTTCTAAGTGGCTAAGGGGCTATTGCTTTGGCATTTTTTGGGGGTGGAGTTCTGTGCATACTTTCTCTAAGAGCATTATCACCTTCCTATCTACTAAGTCTAGGGCTGGTTTTTTGCCACAGCTGTTAGGGCTGTTTCTGTCAGCTCTTTTGCTTTTTTGATCCCTTCCCTCTTCTTTGGAGGCTTCTACTCATTACCACACTAAGCAATGGAAAACCCAAGAGAAGATACAGTTTTGTACCTAATATAAATGTATGTATGAGGATTTGATTGGTTCCATGCCAATTCTCTTCCTCCCCCCTGCCTCCAGGTTATGTTATGTTTAGGAGTTGTTTGGTTATTATTTTGTATATATTCTTATATATATTGTTGTATTTGGTTTTGGTTATGGTGGTGGTATTCTTTAGGGTCTTCTGACATCTGGGGCAAGGGGGCAAGAAGACTGAGGATATGGACTGTCAGCGACATTAGTACCATGCCTGACGCCAGCGCCCAGCTCGGTAGGGACCGGACCCAGCCTTTCTCTCTCTGGTATTCCTCACCGAACTGACGCTGACTATAACCCATAGGGGAGGACTGCAATGGAATCCTCGAACATCTACATTTATGGTAGGTACAAAACTGTACTTTTCTGCTTGTACTATGTATAGGAGCCTTAATTCTGTAGCTCTGAAATGCCCCTTCAAATCAGGCAATCTCAATCTGCCTTATTCTACTGGAAGAATAATCTTATCCCACTGGACTCTTGCCGTCTTCCCCTCCCAGATAAAATCCTTCAGCTCTTTATTAATTGCTATCCAAAACTTCTCCTTTGGTTGAAAACATTTACCTGACCTGTGTAAAAGACTAAAGGGACTAAAAACATTTTAACTGCTTGTATCTTGCTATCCATATCCATATAACAGAGCTTCACATTTCTCAGTTTTTGTATTATCTTTTGTTTAGTCTTTTTCCACATATCCTTAGCTGCCTACGCTGAAATCATTTTAATCCATACTCATAAATACTTAATTTTATTATGTCCCCATAAATATGGATATTGCTGAAACAATTTGTGTGTGGGTACATAATTTATCACTATTGCCTTTGTTTTGGCTTCATTAATTTTGTATCCCGAAAAGATTTGAAGCTGCCTCAAAATGTTCCACAACACTGTAATGTCCTTCTCTGGTTTTATCAGGTATAAAATATCATCTGCAAATAGAACCAACTTTTCTTGACTACCATACCAATTATGTTCTTGAATTTCTGAGTCCCTTACTTTCTTTGCCAATGGTTGTAAATATAATGAAAATAACAAAGGGGAAAGAGGACACCCCTGCTTGGTTCCTCTGCTAAAGCAAAAATCATCAGAGAAGAGCTCACCCACTTTAATTTTTGTCTCTGATCCTTAATATATCTTCCAAATCAACCTTATAATTTTAGTAGGAAATGCAAATCTTTCATTGCCCTGCTCATAAAGTCCCAGCTTACTCTGTCAAATGCTTTCTCTGCATCCAAGACCCACCAACAACCGTGGCATTTTCTTACTTTCTGCTTCCCTCTGGATCATTAGTGTTATGCTACTGTTTTATTTTCAATAAATATCTTTATTAAATTATCATGTATGACATAGGCTATCTTAAATTTATATAAATGAAAAACAACACTGACACCAGTTTAGTTGCAAACTTTATACATCACAGACACCATTGAAACAACTGTAGTTGCAAACATTATACATCACTTAGAATCTATAGAGTCATTGTTGGTTAAGCATTATATGGCTCATTCAAATCCTGCCTCTTAAACCTAATTCCTTCTCTGCATATATTGTTCCAACAATTCTCTCTTTTTTTCTGTGTAGTTTGCTCCACCCCTTTTCTAAAGATCCCAATTCCAGTTGTTTTATCTCTGTCACTATACTCACTACTTCTAATAAAGTCGGTCTAGACTTTGATTTCCATTTTCTAATAATTTCTTTTTGGCAGCCACCATAATTAGACTAGGCAAGGGTTTACTATGTCTAGGCAATTTTGATTCTGTATCATAGCGTAAAAAAAAAAATCATCTCCCCAGTCAGTCCAATCCACTCACCCAGCATCTCCGACAGAGAGGTTCGCAGGGAATCCCTAAAGTCTGCCAGCTCATTACACTCCCAAAAAATATGTTCCCAGCCACGTCTTTCTTGCCTGTCTCACCTCTAACATCTGCTATCTACCTGAGGAAAAATTCTTTGGAGTCTACTTGGGGTATAAAAATTCCTATGTATTTATTCTAGGCAAAGGTCCTAAATCTTCTAGACTTTGTTGCATATTTGGGAGATCTACATACATCACCCCATTTTCTCTTTGTGAATTGCTTAGCCAGTCTCTCTTCCCAATCCTTTCTAAGCTCCTCTGATAGATTCTTATCATGCAGTATTTTATATGCTGTACTAATTATTCCTTTTTTAATGGCAGCTTCTGTTCTAGATTCTATTAAAAACTCTACCAGTGCTGATCTTTCATTTAGGACCCCCTATTACTTTCTCTTTGCCTATATTATGATATCAGTCCTTGATAGGGAAGGCAATCTCTAACCTGCAGTCCAAATAAATTCTTGGCCTCTTCCCATTATACTACATTTCCCTTTCTAGTTATTTGCCCCCAATACCTTGGTTCCTTTGCCAGTTTTTTCCAATAAATTCCAGCCCCCTCTTTCCTATTATCTGGATCCCTAACCACAGTCATCCCTATCAGCAAAATCTCTTTTCTCTATTCTCATGCTGGCTTAGTTCTTGGAATACTCTCTTCACGCTTAAGTCAGAAGTGGCAAACTTCACGACACCCATGCAGATGGACAATAGAGATACGACTGCTGACTCCTACACAAATGCACTTTATAAGCACTTACACAAGTGCATGGATCGTGCTATCCCTAACAGAACCAAGATGCTGTCCTCCCAAAAAATGAAGCCAATCTGGTGGTCCCCTGCCATAAACAAACTCTGCAACAAAAGAAAGAAACTGTTGCAAAAAAGAGTAAAATCCCATGACTGGAAGAACTCCTTGGTCAGGCTCAGTGAGAAGCTGAGATCCCTCATAAAATCCTCCAAAGCTAGTTAAGAAAACAAAATCGCCACTGATTCTATAGACAACCACAAAGCATTCTATAGCTATGTCAAGAATCTCAATGGCAACACTCAGATCTGATCTGAGTTACAGCACAGTGGCACTAAATATACAGAACCAAATGATATTGCCAACATCCTGGCAGATAGGTTCATTGCTAACGTTACCCCCCACCCCACCCCCTAAAGGGCCCATCTCTATACCAAAAGAATGCAAAGTTCCTGTAATCACGGCTGCACAGGTAAAAACCACACTCCCCATAGCCAAGAACACAGTATCCATGGGACCTGACAACATCCCAGGCTGTGTTCTACATGAACTACAGAATGGACTGACCTTAGCACCATAGCCTCACCTCAGGCTTTGTGCCCACTGAATGGCACACAGTGACGGTTATCCCACTCCACAAAGGGGGAGCCACCACAGACCCCGGGAACTACAGCCCCATTAGCCTAACAAGCCTGGTCTGCAAGGCCATGGAACGTATCATCATGGAACTTATAAGCAAAGACATTAGTAATCTCCAAACTCTGGACCCCACCCAGTTCGGATTTGTAAAAGGCAGATCATGTCTCCAAATCCTGATTGACTTCTTTGAAGCAGTCACCAAAGCCGTAGATGAGGGTAAGGTGTTTCACACAGCCTATCTAGATCTCGCCAAGACTTTTAACACCATCTCCCACTCTGGAATTATAGAAAAATTCACTAAACTAGGCATAAATACTTATGTCACCAGATGGGTTGCCAACTGGCTCACTGACAGAACCCACACTGTGAAAGTAGCAGACTCCAAATCTGACTTCAGACCAATGACAAGTGGAGAACCACAGGGTAACACGGAAGGTTTTTGGCTAACGAAGTTTTCAGATGACTGCAAACTAGGAGCCATAATTGAAACTCCTAACTATGTGGGCAACCTACAAAAGGGCCTCACTGAGACAGATGCCTGGTGTGAAAGTCATGGCCTTATGCTCAATGCCAAAAAGTGCATTGTCATCCCCTTTGGTAAAAACTCTGTACCCATGAATGAACTACCACATAGGTGGTAGTCTACTTAACACCGAAAGTGTGATGAGATCTCTGGACACAGGTGGACCATAGTCTCTCCTGTGATAATCACATTGCCACAGTAGTCCGGAAATCCTTCTGTGTGGCACACCTCATCACAAAAGGCTTCACATCCAGGTAAAACGAGGTCATTGATCCCTTCTACTTGTCACTCATTAGACCCATTATAGAGTGCCACGCCCCTTTTGGTATGTACCTCACAAGACATCTACAACTGGAAAGGCTGCAGAAATACCTCACAAAGAGGATTACTGGCCTCAAACAGGTGTCTCAGAAAAACTCCAGCTTTACTCCATCGCATATCTCTGCCTAACATGCAAAGCTATGTCAAACCCAGAGCTGTTGGACATGCTCCACTTAAAGAAATCCCAATCCCTACGAGCTACATGCTCTAGCGACCTAAACCTTATCACCATAATAAACAGAACATGCTGGAGGGATAGATTCCTGTCCCAGAGGCTTCCCATACTCTGGAACAAGCTACCTATCTATATCAAACAAAGCTCCTCGTTAGTACTCTTCAAGAAAAATCTTGATGTTTGGATGGGAAATAGGAAATTCACCCCGGGGATCACCTCTGTGGCTCTGCTCGACAGGGGCACAGGAAAATAATTTTCTTGAGTGGTGAAAGCCAGGGTACCTTTTTGGCTAGGCTTGTACAGGCTCTAGGGCTGATTGCCTAGTACCTACCTATGAATCTATGCTATTTTATGAATGTCATACTCTGTATGATTTTTGCTGTTCTCCTTAGGAGTCTGTATCCAAAATCCCAATCTCTCCATATTTCTTGAGCTTTCCCTCCTGTATCATCATCATTCCTTTCCACTTTGAATTATACTTTTCTGCTTGTGCTATGTATAATAGCCTTAACTGTTTTGCTCTAAAATACCCCCTCAAACTGGGTAATCCTAGTCTGCCGTGTTATGTTGGAAGAATCCGCTTATCCTACTTTACCCTTGCTGTCTTCCCTTCCCAGATGAAATCCTTCAACACTTTTTAATTGTTATCCATAGCTTCTCCTCTGATTGATAAAAATAAGCCTGACCTGTGTATAAGACTTAATGGAATAAAAACATTTTAATTACTTTTATCTTAGCATCCATATCTATATATCAAAGCTTCCAGTTTCTCAGTTTTTGTATTATCTTCTATTTAGTCTCTTCCCACATATCCTTACCTGCCACAACAGTCATTTCTAGTCCATAGTGCTGCGGTAGCGTTGTCGCCTCATAGCAAGACGTTGTCCCGTTCGATTCTCAGCTAGAGCGTCTTCTGTGTGGAGGCATACGTGAATGGGGCATGCCTTCGTTGAAGGTTGTGCGTCAGGGCTGGTAACCCGGTACGTAAAAATCCACTACCAGTCAGTAGCGGACCTGAGTTCCGCTGTGGCGACCCCTAACCGGGAAAAGCCGAAAGACACAAACTCCTAAATACTTCATTTTATCATGTCTTCATAAATATGAGTATTGTTGGACTAATTTGTGTGTGGGTACATGATGTACAGCTATTGCCTTCATTTTAACTTCATTAATTTTGTATCCCAAGATCTGAAACTGTCTTAAAATGTTCCACAACACTGTAATGTCCCTTTCTGGTTTTGTCATATATAAAATAATATCATCTGGAAACAGAGCCAGCTTTTCCTGACTACCATACCAATTATATCCTTGAATTTCTGAGTCCCTTATTTTCTTTGCTAGTGGTACTAAATATATATGCAAACAACAAAGTGGACAGCCCTGACTGGTTCTTCTACTCAAGCAGAAGTTTTCAGAGAGGACCCCACCCACTTTAATTTTCACCTCTGATCCCTCATGTATAGTTCTATTCAACCTTATAATTGTATGAGGGAAAGCAAATGCTTCCATTGCCCTGCTCATGAAGTCCCAGTCTACTCTGTCAAATGTTTTCTCTGCATCAAGACCCACCAGTAAAAGTGGTATTTTCTTACATTCTGCTTCCCTCTGGATCATCAGTGTTCTGTTAATATTGTCAAATGTTTGCCTCCCCTCCGCAAAACCACACTGATTCATGTCTATCCATTTTGGTATCACTTTTACCATTTTTTTAGCTATTACAGACATAAGCACTTTATAATCATGGTTTGGTATTGAAATTGGCCTGTATGAAGACAAATCCAATGGATCTTTACCTCTTTAGGTATTACCGTTACCACCACCTTCTTCCAGCGTGCTGGCTCTTCTCCTCTTAAAATACTGTTAAACAAAACCTTCCAGATCTTTATCAGTTTTTCCACTTCCTAGCTTCCAAACTTCCACAGGAATGCCATCTATTTCTGGGGACTTTCCTGTAGATTGGTTATACATAAGATATTTTATCTCATCTCTTCCTATCCTGTTAGTAATTGAGCCTCATCTACCTCTAACCTTGGCATATTTAATTGTTCCATAAACATTTCCATTTGTACCTTTTCTTGATTTCCATATTTCTCTGCTTTATACAAACTTTCATAAATTTTTTGAAATATTTCTAATACTTCTACAGGATCTCTCATTATCTTCATTGTTATAGGCTTCCTGAGCTTGGCGACAGCCCTATCTACGTTCTGTTGCATTAGTCGTTGTGCTAAAAGTTTTTGTGCTGTAGAGTTGGTGTCGAATAACAGTTGCTTAACAGCAATCTTTCTAAACTCATGCATATTATTGAGGTAATCCCTTATTTTCTGTTTAACATTCTGCAGTCGCTCCTCTTCTTCTTCTTTGGGATTCCCCCTATTCTGTAGTACTTTAACATTTGTCAGTCCCTCATAGTAATTCTTGTTACTTCTTAACCATATCTCCCTTTCTTTTATTTCCACCCTATTTTAAACTCCACTTTAATTTTATCCTACTCCCTAGCTATATTTTCAGAAGAAATTTCTATCTTCTGTAATAGCTCCTGAATAATTTCTATTATCCTTTCCTTAAACCCTTCTCTTTTCAACAGATAGGTGGGAAAGAGACACTGTCTCATTTTTATTTCATTACTTCAGGTCCTTTGTATTTCTTTTTTCCTGGCATCCAGCCAATGCACTCACTAGCCAGATGTTCATCGTGTTGCACTGCTGCAGTCATTACACTTGGGTTATCCTGCCATCAGGCGGTTCCCCAGTCGGCCTGAGTTCCAAAGTCTTGGTCCAGCGTCGGTTGCAGTCGCCTCCTCCCTGATGGCAGTGCGACAGGGGTATATAAGATGCAGCCGACGCCATTTTCTTCAGTCTTTCTTGCCGCGCGGTGCCCAAAGCAAAAGCAGTTCGCAAGTGCCGGTCGGCCGTCTCCTGAGATTTTCATTCCGAATCCAGAACCGAAGTCTTCTACAAAGCTAAGTACCCCGTTGGGGAAACTTTTTCTTGCCTCAGACCGATTTCGGTAAAAGTTAATAACTGTATTTCTTGTGGGAAGCAAATACCTCATAAGGATTTCCACTCCTATTGTATCCCATGCCTAGGCCTTGACCACGACGTCACTGGTTGTCGGTTTTGTGCTAGGTTTAACAAGCGCACTATCAAACGTCGATTTGATTTTGCCCGACATTATTTTGGTAGAAAATTCAATTATACCATGCCGTCGGAACTTCCGACAACCGGAATGCACAAAAAGCGCAAAGACAAGGATAGGCATCCTAACGCCCAAAAGTGACGAAGCCTCTTCTAGGCCAGTCGCCGGTTCTCTGGTTTTCAGCGAGGCGCCTTCGCAGCCCCTGACGACCGCTTCTGTAGAACCACAAGCTGCCTCTGACTCCCATGGGGAGATGGCTGGGCCTTCGGACGCACAAGTTCTTCAGCCTACCAAGACTAACCTTTCAGAGGGATCCGGAGTAGCTGAACAACCCTACAGAGGGTGTCTTCAGACCTACTCAGTTAAGCATTAAACCCTCAGCTAAGTCTAAGCCTCCTTTAAAGTCAAAGAAACAAATACAGCATTCTCCAGGACAGGCCTTCATGCCTAAGAAACAAATGCTGAAAATGGCCGAAGACCTAATCACTCTGATCAGGGGGTCCCATCCCCCTCCTGATAAAAGACCTAGACAGGATGCAGGCTATGACTCATCCGACCAGGTGTCCATCTCTTCTGATTCATCCTCAGACCTAGGATACTCTTTACCCACTTATGAGGATTCTGATGCTGAGGAATCGATCCCATCAGCCTCACCGCCTGAGGACTACTCCTTTGGGGAAACCCTATATACCATGAGGGAGCATTTCCACTGGGAAGGCCAGGATTACTCAGAATCCAAGAAAAGGCTCAGAGACTTTCTTTTATTACCTCAGCACAGACCCCTTGCTATTCCGCCAGTGATAGATATTGTGGATGATGTGTATACTGAATCCAGCTTAAATCCTGATTCCTTACCTCCAGCCCCTGTTAAACCTGACCGATACTACAGAGTCCCTGACTCATAAATTTCTGTATAAAAGCCCTATATCTGACCCTGAAACTATTTCTCAGAGACCCAAAGGAGTTAAGGCCTCATCAGCCAATAATCCAGTTCCCTCTGACAGATTCCAGAGCATTAGACAGATGGGGAAAGAAAGTATATACGTCTGCAACTTTAGCAATGAGAGCCTTAAATTGCCACTTTCACATGCTAAAATATCAGCAATTTTTACTGTCTCAGTTAAAACAAAAAATGCTTCCAGAATCAGATCTTTCTAATTTTAAAGAAATGCAGGATTTATTGCATGCAGCTAAACAAGTGGGAAAGCATTCTTTGCAATGTGGTTTTGATTCTCTAGAGGCCTCCTGCAGAGCAGCAGTTACAGGCTCTGTCATTAGAAGACAAGCTTGGTTAAAAGAACATACGTTACCAGATCATGTTAAAGCAAAATTATTGGATGCAGCTTTGCAGCAGGATGTGTTGTTTGGAGTTAAGGCAGAAGAGGTATTAAAGAAAATGGAGGATAAGGCAAAATCTATGCAAACGGTGAAGGATTTCTTACAGGTTCAGCCTCCTAGATTTAGCAGAAATTGGCCAACTAAGAATTGGTCCTTTCCAATTACAGACAGACCTCAAAGGGGAAGATACAGACGTCCAAGAGGTAGAGGTCAAACACAAGGTCCTTACAGGCCTCGACAATGGGTTGCATCAGGTCAGAAAGAAGGGGAAGACAGGCCCCAGCCATATAAAAAGCAGCTCCAATGACTTCCCACTACAGCTGACAAACAAATCCTTCTCGGCAGCCCCCTTGGGAGGAAAACTGGCACTCTTCTACCACAATTGGCAAATGATCACCAAAGACAAATGGGTTCTCAACATTGTATTTCAAGGTTACAGGTTCCACTTTCACACACTGCCAAGGTTAAAATGAATGCCAATTCTGCCACCAAATCAATGGGCAGAGGCTCAAAAACAAATTACAGTACTCGTGGATATGAGAGCTATTCAAAAGGTACCATCACAGGAGCAAGAACAAGGATTTTACTCGAGACTTTTTTCTGGTACCCAGAAAGGACAAAGCCTGGAGGCCCATTCTGGATCTTTCATCTCTAAACACTTACCTGGATGTTCCGAAATTCAAAATGTTGACATTACAGCAGCTTCTTCCCATGCTGGGCAAGAAAGCTTGGCTCATGACTTTGGACCTCAAACAGGCATACCTGCATGTCCCTATCAGACAAAACTGTAGAAGATACCTCAGATTCATAGCTGGTTCAATGCACTACCAATTCTCTGCACTGCCCTTTGGCTTATGTACTGTGCCCAGGGTCTTCACAAAGTGCCTGGCACCAGTAATTGCATTTTGCAGACAGAAAGGAATTCAAATTTATCCGTACCTGGACGACTGCCTGATTCAAGCAGAGAGCAAGGACATTCTTCTAAAGCATCTGGCGTTTGTAAAAAAGTTATTAAGTTGCCTGGGGTACACAGTAAACGAAAAGAAATCAAAACTAGTGCCCTCACAAGAGATTATATTCCGGGGTGCCAGCTTGAACACAACGGCCCAGATGGCTTATCCCACGCCAGACAAACAAGGACAACTGACTCAATACTTTCAGTTGATGGCAACAAAGACCCAATTCCCTGCAAGAAAAATTCTGCAGGCCTTGGGTTACATGGCATCCTGCATACTACTAATTCCGTATGCCAGACTGCATATGAGGAAATTACAATGGTACCTAAAGAATGTATGGTCTCAACACTGTCAAAGTTTGGAAACCGTTATACCACTAATCCCTTGCCTTCAACAGGAGTTTCAATGGTGGGCTCAAGCTTGTCACCTCAACAAGTGACAGCCTTTTACACAACCCACAGCCAGGCAAACACTGTCAACAGATGCATCGGATTACGCCTGGGGAGCATACATGGCAGGTAAATGTATTCAGGGCACGTGGCCCGCAGAACAAAGGCATCTTCACATCAATCAAAAAGAGATGCTAGCTGTACAAAATGTGCTTATAGCTTTCAAGGACCTGCTGCATCCAGGACAACTACTACTAAAGACAGACAACACCACAGTTATGTGGTACATAAGCAAGGGGACACTCACTCCTACCCCCTATGCAGACAAGTTATGACCTTATGGAACACAGCTATAAACCTTCAAGTTCATGTGCAAGCACAGTTCCTGCCAGGAGAGAAAAACACACTGGCAGACGACTTAAGCAGAAACATCATGGATCCCCACGAATGGGAACTGAATCCACAAATATTCAGAATGATAACAGAAGTGGTGGAGCCCGGACATAGATCTGTGTTTGCATCCCCAATAAACTGCCAGCTACAAAAATTCTGCACAAGGAGTTACCATCCACAAGCATGGAAAGTGGATGCCCTCTCAGTCAGCTGGGAGAACCTACAAGTATACGCTTTCCCACTACTACCTCTCCTGCCAGGCAGGAAGAGCCAAAGATGATCCTGATTGCACCAGACTGGCCACACCAGCACTGGTACCCAATCTTAAGGAGCTTAGCACAAGAACCACCCTGGATTTTGCCTCAAATCCCACATCTGCTGACTCAGCACAACAAACAAATACTACACAGCCAGCTAAAGACCTTAAACCTAGCTGCATGGAAGATTCCTTAGTCAAGCAAGCAATGCCTCTCTCCAAAGCTGTTATGGATGTCATTCTGGAGGCCAGAAGGCCTAGTACCAGGAAAGCCTATTCAGATAAATGGAAGAGATTCTGTGCCTGGAACCAAGCTCACAGCCTTGACCCTCTTGTCCAAAACATTCCTCAGATACTACAATACTTAACTGAGATGCTGGACAAAGGACTGTCCTTCTCATCCATAAAGATCCATGCCTCTGCCATCTCTGCTCATTGCAAAATGGATCCACCAATTTTCTCTAATCCTGTGTTAAAACAGTACCTCAGAGGGGCTAAAAACATAAGACCGCCCTGTAGAGCACCTACTCCAACTTGGGACCTCAACTTTGTTTTGGAGAAGCTAACTTTACCTCCTTTTGAGCCAGCCAACACAGCAGAATTAAAATATATCTCTTGGAAAACTGCTCTGCTCCTGGCAATAACATCAGTACGAAGAGATTCAGAATTACAGGCACTAATGGCAGTGGAACCTTTCCTCATTTTCCACCAGGACAGGGTGTCTTTACGAACTAACCCTACTTTTATGCCAAAGGTGGTATCCAGTGTGGCTCTAAACCAAACTATTCACCTGACAACTTTTTATCCTAAACCACAGAATAAAGGGGAGAGACTACTGCACTCTTTGGACATTCACAGGCAGTTACGCTTCTACTTGGACAAAACCAAAGCTTTCAGAAAATCTGAGCAATTATTGGTAGCATATGCTGCAGGAGCACAGGGAAAAGCCATTTCAAAACAGACTATTTCAAAATGGATAGGACATTGTATTTGTTGCTGCTACACATACCATGGAAAACAAACCTGTACCTAGCAGCAATAGATCTCACTCTCCCAGGGCAGCAGCCACTTCAACTGCCTACCTCAGGGGAGTACCTACCAAGGATATTTTGGAAGCAGCAATTTGGAGTTCTGTACACACCTACACCTTCACCAAGCATTACCATCTGCCTCTATACTCTAAATCCAGAGCTGGCTTCGCCACTGCAGTGCTGCAGGGCCTTATAGCCACCCCTAATGCCTTATAGGACCAGCCACCCTTCCTCAGCTTTGGGATTCTACCCTAGTGTAATGACTGCAGCAATGTAACACGATGAACATAGTACAGTTTTGTACCTACCATAAATGTAGATGTTAGAGTGTATACACTGCTGCAGTCCAGGTTACCCTCCCTCCTTCCCCTCTTACTGGCTGGTACGTACCTGTGTCTTCTACCCTTACTACCTATTGGGAGTATTTGCTGGTAGCTGTAAGTTGTTTTTTGCTTTTCTTATGTATGTTTTATTAGCAATTGGAATTGCCTACATGTTTAGAGTCACTTGACATCTGGGGCAAGAAAAACTGAAGAAAATGGCGTCGGCTGCATGTTATGTACCCCTGTCGCACTGACATCAGGGAGGAGGCGACAGCACCTGATGCCGGACCAGGACTTTGGAACTCAGGCCGACTGGGGAACTGCCTGACGGCAGGATAACCCAAGTGTAATGACTGCAGCAGTATATACACTCGAACATCTACATTTATGGTAGGTACAAAATTGTAATTAACTGAAGCTTACCCACAAGTATAGGTTCACTCGCTTTCTCTGCTAAGTTTGTATTTTCACACCAGGAGACATAGAATTAAGTTGTTACCGAATATGCAGCCATCTTGGAAGTGTGTAAATACAAACACTCTTGACCAAATAGTGAAAATGCCCACTACAGGCTCCAATATATTGGATCTCATACTGACAAATATGGGAGAATGCTGCATCCCACCCCACAGTGTCTTGCCCTCTTTAGTAAGGTCTCCTTCAAAATGAAAATCAATTCTTTAACCTCTGTAAAACCAGTAACAGGTATTATTTCAAGGCAAACTACCTTTCATTAAGTGATGGTTTGTCAAAATTCAATGCCCCTCCAAACCCCAAAAGCACAGCAGCCTACTCAGAATTGTTCTCACAAACTTTGTAAAACCATGTCAATGGCTGCATAAAGGCTGCTGTAACTATCAGAAATAATCCCAGAACTAGCCCCATAAACAAAGTGCTCTGGTGCCACCCCAAGTTAAACATGATATGCAAAAAAAGGAAGAAATTATGTCAAAAATAAGGAAAGGTTATTCTCATAAAAATAAAAAAACTCTCATCAAACTTAATAGGCAACTTTGAGGGCTAATTAGGTCAAACAAAGCCAACTTTGAGGTTAATAATAGCCTCCTAGGTGAAAGATAACCATAATACCTTCTTTATCACACAGCAATGTGCTGAACTAGTGTTTAATGGTGGCACATTCATCAAGCCTGGCAATATAGTGAACCTGCTAGCAGACAAATTCATTTTCAGCTTTACTCCCTATCACCCCCAACCAACCCCCCAAAATACACTCAAACATAACTCCTACAACTAGAACTAGAACACAGCCTCAATGGGCTGCTATATGATCACAGGATGCCTCCTGAATGGTCTAAAAATTTGACCTATCAGTCACTATTTAAGTATAGTCTTAAAACAGGCTTTGTGCCACAGTCATGGAGGGCTGTGACAGTCATCCCCTTCATAAGGAATGACCTTCAACAGATCCTGGAAACTACAGACTCATTAGTCTGACTAGTCTTATTTGCAAAGTCAGGGAAAGAATTATCATGAAAATTATCAACAAGGACATAGGAAACCTCCAGACACTGGATCCATCCCAGTCTGGCTTTGCCAAAGGAAGGCATGCTTACTGAACCTGGTGGACTTCTTTGAAAAGGTCACTAAGGAAATGGATTATGGGAAAGTGGTGCATACTGCCTACCTAGATCTGGCTAAAGCATTTGATATACTACCCAACTTGGTCTTTGTCAACAAACTTATGAAAATAGGCATAAACCTTTTATAAGTTGCTGGATAGCTACCTGAATCATGGATAGGTCCCAAGAGCTTAGAATCGGTAAGGCCACCTTCACAAAGAGGCAGGTCACTGGTGGAGTCCCTCGCAGCTCTGTGCTTGGCCTGCTCCTCTTTGACATCTACTTCTTGGAGGTCAAAGCCAATGTCATAGGCCTCTGGCTGACCAAGTTCACAATGACTGCAAACTGACAGCAATCATTAAATGCCCCCAAGAAAAGAACTCCTTTCAGAAAGATCTGACACAAAAGCTTGGTACCAAAGGCATGGCTTAAAACTCAATGCCAAGAAATGCATTTGGGAAGTCAGTCACTCCAGGTAACTATGTAATCAATAAAATACCCCTAAAATGTGATTCACTAATCAGGATTCTGGGAACTTATGTAGATAGTAACCCAGCCTTCAACCAAAAAGTGTCCAACATAGTAAGAAAATCCTTCGATGTTTCTCAACTTATAAGCAACAGCATGGCATCTAAGTCCTGAGTGGTCATCATACTACTGTACTCTGCCTTCATCAGACCCATCATGGAGTGTAATGCCCCTTTGGTGGTATGTACTTTATCAGACATATGCAATGTCCACAAAAGTTCCTTAAAAAAATAATAAAAGGAGTAAACAAAATTTACTATGCTGATTGCCTCAAAGCCCTGTCTCTTTATCTGTATCATACAGAATACTGAGAGGTGCCTGGTGTACAAGGCATTTCTGGACCTTGTTCATAGGTTGGTACTAGGCTATCGGCCCTAGGGCCTATACAGGCCTAGCCATAACAATTCCCTGACTATTTCTTCCCTGGACCCCTGTCAAATAGGGCGCCTGACGTGATCCCCAGGGTGTATTTCCCATCTCCCATCCAATCATCAAGGTTCCTTTTGAAGAGGGCCAAAGACATGTATGGGCAGTCTATTCCAGAATCTGGGGAGTCTCTGGGTCAAGAGCTTATCCCTCCAGCATGTTTTGTTCATTGTGATGACAAGGTTTAAATCCCTGGAGTGTGTGGCTCTGAGGGATTGGGATTTCTTTAAGTGTAGCATGTCCAACAGCTCTGGGTTTGACATGGCCTTGTATGTTAAGCAGAGATTGCCTCTGAGTAGACAATATGTGACAGAGTATAGCTGAAGGTTTTTTAAACGGTCAGCATAGGGCATCTGCTTTAGGCCTGTGATTCTTTTAGTGAGGTATTTCTGCGGCCTTTCCAGTTGTTGCAGATGTCTTGAGAGGTACATACCAAACAGGGAGTTGTATTCTATAATGGGTCTAATGAGGTATGTGTACAGTGGGACAATGCCCTCCTTTTTTCTGGATGAAATGCCCTTAGTGATGAGGTGTGCCACATAAAGGATTTCTTGTCTGTTGTGGTGATGCGGTTATCGAAGCTGAGACCACTGTCTACCTGTGTCCCTAAGTCTCTTATCACACTTTCAGTGTTTAGTGTACTGCCACCTATGTGGTAATTCACGGGTACATGTTCTTTCCCAAAGGGGATAACTATACATTTCTTGGCATTGAGCTTGAGCCCATGGCTCTGGCACCAAGCATCTATTTCTGTAGGGCCCTTTTGTAGAATATCCACATCATTTGGGGATTCACTAATGCCTCCCAGTTTGCACTCATCTGCGAACTTTGTTAGCCCGAGTCCCTTGGTGTTGGCCTGTACTTCAGAGAAGTAGATGCCAAACAGGAGCGGTCCCAGGACTGAACCCTGAGGTACTACATTGTCTGGAGCTGGATTTGGAGTTGTCTACTTTTACAGTGTGATGAACGTTTGCACATCTTCAAAACAAACAGCAGCAGAACTATTAGACCAAAAGCTTGAGACATAAATAGGACATGTTGGAAAGACAGATATGTTTCTCAGAGGCTTCCCGTTCTCTGGAACGCACTCCCCATCCATATAACTCTATTTAAGCACAACCAAAACTGGAAATTCACCTCTGGTCTGGCACCTATGTCTCTGATAGGCAGAGACAGCCAGTCAATCACCCTGTATATAAATCAAATTTATAGGTCATATGTGGGTTGCATGGCTAAGCTTATAAGAGCCCTAGTGGTCATTAGCCTGGTCTACACCTATGAACCTACGACATGCACAATGACAAAAAATATAGGAAAACAGAAGAGACCCACTTGCATTAGGGTAAGGGCCACTGCCTAGCATGACTATGCCAGAGTTACCTGTGTGGTGTTTAGTCACAGAGGAGGCCTTCACAACTGTCCCATAATCCTCCAAATCTTGTGCCACCTATTAGTCTTACTAATGCTGCTTCCATATCTAGGCATGACCAGTGTTCCTCCAGTTCCATTTTGGGTTGACCTCACAGGACAAGACGTCGGTGTCACACAATTCTGCACCATTCATGCAACCTGGTGGTGTTGAGCATGCAATGTCCTGTGACCAACACACACTCCACAGGGCAAACAAAACCATCCCTGTCAGCTGGTGTTGCTGAGTATACAGCATCATGCCTATGCCACCAGTGTGACAATCTGCAGTCTACCACCTCCCTACCTATGGGGTCATAACAGATGCAGGATACATTCTCTGGAAGAACTTTGCCATATGTTACACGTGGTCTCCCACTCTAGTACTGCAAGGCCACCCTGATCATCTGAGCAGCATATATCTTATTGATGCTCAACCCTATCCCTAGACAGCGAAATACTCCACACTCCCCAAACATACAGCCATGTGCCTGGTTATTGATTCTACTTGCATAGAACACCCACCTTCCAAGCTACGTTAGAGTTAGACTTGCTGTTCCCTGACACTGTGCCCTGCCCATTCCTAACACATGTATGGGTTAGGCAGAGCAATGTACAGCATAGCCTGGATACAGTGCTGTATGCAGCAGTTTTATTCTATGTTCACATTGATCTTATTCTATGTTTACATACTAACTTGCAACCTTTCATCCAAAACCCACACCCTACCATCTTTGTGGACTCCATAATAGTAACTCTGCTCAACCTAGAGGACAAGTATTTTCTCCAGAGTAACCAAGATAAAGCCCTAACTATGGCCTGGCTAACTCGGGTTCACTTAGTAGCTCAGGTGACTGATGGAGCAGCAGAAGGGGATAGTATGCCCATTCTAGGAGGGGAGGGCCCTCAATGATGATGCTCCCTAAGGGAAGTCATAGTCCAAAGAGAGGAGTTGCTCTTAGACATAACCAATAAGCATGGGTGGGGGTGGGGAAAGTAAGTAGGGCATTAATAAAAAATAAAAAAAAAAAAAACCCTGGATGGAAGCTCAGATGGCAGTCTCTCCCAGGACACCCTTAGGATTCACAACCAGCCCCCAGTAACACTGGATTAAGTCCAGGAAGAGTCGGATGGCAGGTAGATCAAGAGTGGTTGTGGGGGACTAGGAGATGGGCTGGTAATAATGAGCTCTGACGGGGACAAAAAAAATTCAGAATAACCCAAATGCATACATAATAAATGGTTCACATATGAGAAAAAAGTCTTATTAAATCAGAAGATAAAGCCTGATTGAAAGAAGAAAACAGTTAATCCACTGAAACCACAACATTACATCCCTCATAAACCAGTCCAAAAGGCCAGCCAGAAACCAAGTTTTCTCAAAGTGGATGGGTAAACAACCTGAAAAAAAGTAGTAACCTCACTATCAGTGTCACAGGACATGCTGTATGCAATGCCATTCCACAAAAATACTCAATTCCTATCTAACAATCTCAGAACAGACTTCCTTAATGAGTTGTCTACCATACATTCCCTCCCTGTATAACAATAGATGCCCCAGTGCTCAGACCCAAATCCCTATTCACCAATGCTTTCTATTAAATAAATAAAATAAGTACAACAAAATGAGAAATGCATCCATGAAACCCCTACAGATACCTCCACTGGTGGAGATTACATTCAGTCTTGGTTTAATGCACTATGCATAGATGTTCGTGTTTCACTGTTGCAGTCATTACACTTGGGTTATCCTGCTGGCAGACTACCCGCAGTCGGCCAGAATTCCAAAGTCTTGGTCCGGCGTCGGTTGCTGTCGCCTCTTCCCTGACATCAGTGCGCCAGGGGTATAAAAGATGCAGCCGATGCCATTTTCTTTAGTCTTTCTTGCCGCACGGTGCCCGAAGCAAAAGCAGTTCACAAGTGCCGGTCGGCCCACACCTGAGATTTTCGTGTTCGAATTTCAGATTCGAAGTCTTCATTTAAAGCTAAGTACCCCGTTGGGGAAACTTTTTTCTTGCTCCAGACCGATGTCAGAAAAAGTTAATTATTGTATTTCTTGTGGGAAGCAAATACCTCATAAGGACTTCCATTCTTATTGTATTCTTTGCCTAGGCCCTGATCAAGACGTCGCGGATTGTAGGTTTTGTGCTAGATTTAAACAAACGCACTATTAAGCGTTGGCACGATTTCGCATTTCACTACTTTGGCCGAAGATTTAATTACACGTTGCCGTCGGATAGCCACCCAACTACCGCAATTCACAAGAAACACAAGGAAAAGGACAGGTATCCGAGGTCCAAAACTGACGACGAGGCTTTTTCTAAGCCAGTCGCCGGTTTTCAGTGAGGTGTTTTCGCTGCCCCTGATGCCCGCTACCTCAGAGCCGCAGGCCGCTTCCGACTCCCACGTGGAGCCGACTAGGCCGCAGGAAACTCAAGGTATTGGACACTCGGAAAATATCCCTTCAGATGGGTCCGGAGCCGCTGAGCAGGCATCTGCTTCTGCGGGTGTTTTCAGGCCTACACAGTTATATGTAAAACCACTAAAGACAAAGAAACAAGTACAGCAATCCCATGGACAGGCCTCCATGCCTAAAAAACAGATGCTCAAAATGGCCGAAGACCTAATTACTTTGATCAGGGGTTCCCATCCCCCTCCTGATAAGAGGCCAAGGCAAGAGACAGAATATGAATCTTCAGATCAGGTTTCCATTTCCTCTGATTCCTCTTCTGAACATGAATACTCTCTTCCTCCCTATATGGATTCTGATGTTGAAGAATCAATCCCTTCAGCCTCTCCTCCTGAGGATTATTCTTTTGGGGAAACCCTGCATACCATGAGGGAGTACTTCCACTGGGAGAGCCAAGACTACTCAGAATCTAAAAAAAGGCTTAGAGACTTCCTTGTACTCCCTCAGCACAGGCCTCTTGCTATTCCTCCTGTTTTAGACATTGTAGATGATGTATTTTCAGAGTCCGGCCTGTCTCCAGACTCTTTACCTCCAGCACCTGTTAAGCCAGACAGATACTACAGAGTTCCAGATTGCCATAAATTTCTTTATAAAAACCCTGCTGCTGACCCAGAAACTATATCTCGGGGTCCCAAAGGGGTCAAGGCTTCCACTGCAAAAAACCTTATCCCCTTAGACAGGGATTCAAGAGCACTGGACAGATGGGGGAAAAGATTTATACTTCTGCTACCTTGACTGTAAAAGCTTTAAATTGTCAGTTTCATATGCTTAAATATCAGCAATACTTAATGTCACTGCTTAAACAGAAAATGTTGCCAAATTCTGAATGTGCAGAAAACAAAGAAATGCAGGATTTATTGCATGCAGCTGAACAAGTGGGAAAGCATACTTTGCAATGTGGTTTTGACTCTCTGGAGGCGTCCTGCAGGGCCACTGTTACGGGTACTGTCATTAGGAGGCATGCTTGGTTAAAGGAACAGAATCTGCCTGAATATGTTAAAGCAAAATTATTAGATGCTCCACTACAGCATGATACTTTGTTTGGCGTTAAAGCAGAAGAGGTGTTGAAGAAAATGGAGGACAAAGCGAAATCTAAACAGACAGTTAAGAATTTCTTACAGGTACAGCCACCCAGTTTTAACAGGAACTGGCCTTCAAAGAATTGGTCCTTTCCAGTGACTGGCAGGCCACAAAGAGGCAGATGCAGACGTCCCAGAGGCAAATCCCAGCCCCAAAGCTCATACAGGTCTAAACAATGGGGTGCTTCTACCTCCAAAAGAGGAGAAGACAAATCTCAGCCATACTGGAAACTGTCACAATGACTTTCCTCTGCCAGCACCAAGCACTTACCTTTTGGCAGCCCCTTTAGGGGGAAAACTAGCACTTTGTTCACAAAATTGGCACACATGATCACCCAGGACAAATGGGTCTTGAATATAGTGTCACAGGGCTACAGGTTCCATTTTCACACCCTGCCAAGGTCAAAAGGTATGCCAGACCTGACACACAATCAATGGGCAGAGCCGCAAAAACAAGTTTCTTCTCTCATGGACATGAGGGCCATTCAGCAAGTGCTGCAGCAAGAGCAGGGACAAGGATTTTACTCAAGACTTTTCTTGGTACCCAGAAAGGACAAAGCCTGGAGACCAATACACGACCTGTCTATTCTAAAAACTTTTCTGGACATTCCAAATTTCAAAATGTTGACTCGGCAGCAACTTCTGCCCATGCTGGGCAAGAAGGCTTGGCTTGTAACATTGGACCTAAAAGAGGCATACCTGCATGTGTCAGTCAGACAATCGTGCAGAAAGATACCTTAGATGCATAGATGGCTCAATGCACTGCCAATTCTCTGCACTGCCCTTTGGCTTTACTGCGCCCAGGGTCTTCACAAAATGCCTGGCACCAGTAATTGCATTTTGCAGACAGAGGAATTCAAATATATCCTTACTTGGACGACTGCCTTATTCAAGCAGAGAACAAGGACATTCTACTAAAGCATCTGGTGTTTGTATAAAGATTACTAATTTGCCTAGGGTCCACAGTAAACAAAAAGAAATCAAAACTAGTACCCTCTCAAGAGATCATATTCCTGGGTGCAAGCTTAAATACAACTGACCAAGTGGCTTATCTTACGCCAGACAAACAAAAACAACTGACTTCTTACTTCAAAATGTTGGCAACAAAGACCCTGATATCTGAAAGAAAAATTCTGCAGGCTTTGGGTTTCATGGCATCCTGCATTCTGCTAATTCCATATGCAAGACTGCATATGAGGGAACTACAGTGGTATCTAAAAAGTGTTTGGACTCAACATTGCCACAGCCTGGAAATATTAATTACCCTCATTCCCTGCCTGAAACGGGAGTTTCGATGGTGGGAACAGGCCTGTCACCACAACAAGGGATAGCCATTCACTTTACCCACAGCCAGGCAGACATTAACAACAGAAGCATCAGACTGTGCCTGGGGGACACATATGGCAGGAAAATGTATTCAGGGCACATGGTCCACAAGCCAGAAGCATCTTCATATCAATCAAAAAGAGATGCTAGCTGTTCAAAATGCCTTGACAACCTTCAAGGATCTGCTTCATCCAGGATAACTGCTGATTAAAGACTGTGACAATACTACAGTCATGTGGTACATAAACAAGCAGGGAGGCACACAGTCCTATCCCCTCTGCAGACTAGCCATGACTTTGTGGGACACAGCATTGACTTACCAAGTACACCTGCAAGCACAATTCCTGCCAGGAAGGATAAATACTTTGGCAGGTGAACTAAGCAGAAACCTCATGGATCCCCACAAGTGGAAACTGGATCCACAAGTCTTCAGCATGATAACAAAGAAATTGGGATGCCCAGACATAGATCTATTTGCCTCCCCTCACAACTGCCAACTACAGAGATTCTGCACAAGGACTTATCACAAGCAAGCATGGAAAGTGGATGCTCTGTCATTCAGCTGGAAAACCCTAACAGTATATGCCTTTCCTCCTTTGCCTCTCCTCCCCAAGGTACTCCTAAAGGTCAGACAAGAGAAGCCAAAAATGATTCTGATTGCCCCAGACTGGCTCTGCCAGCACTGGTACCCAATCCTGAAGAACTTGTCTCAAGGCCCAGCCTGGACATTACCTCTAATTCCTCACTTACTGACCCAACAAAACAATCAGATCCTACACAGCCAACTCAGGACCCTAAATCTGGCAGCATGGTGGATAATGAAGCCATTCGTAACGCACCTCTCTCTAAAGCAGTGATGGATGTTATTTTGGAGGCCAGGAGGCCCAGTACCAGAAAATCTTATGCAGAAAAATGGAAGAGGTTCTGTGCTTGGAACGAGGCACAAGGAATTGACACATTTGTTCCAAATATTCCTCAGATTTTACAATACCTAACTGAGATGCTGGACAAAGGCCTATCCTTTTCATCAATTAAAATCCATGCCTCTGCCATTTCAGCTCATTACAATACGGAACCACCTATTTTCTCTCATCCATTGCTCAGGCAGTACCTCAGAGGGGCCAAAAACATAAGACCTCCAAGGAGAGCACCAATACCTGCATGGGACCTCAATTATGTCTTGGAAAAACTCACACTGCCTCCTTTTGAGCCAGCCAATACAGCTGAGATCAAGTTCTTATTATGGAAAACAGCTCTGCTCCTAGCAATAACCTCTGCAAGACGAGTCTCAGCGTTACAGGCACTCATGGCCGTGGAACCTTTTATCATTTAACATCCAGACAGGGTTTCTCAGAAGACAAACCTGACATTTATGCCTAAGGTAGTGTCCAGCGTGGCCCTTAACCAAACCATTCATTTGCCTACTTTTTATCCAAACCCACAGAATAAGGGTGAGAGACTCCTGCATTCTTTGGACATACACAGACAGCTATGCTTCTACTTGGACAGAACTAAGGCTTTCAGAAAGACTGAGCAACTCTTAGTGGCATATGCTGCAGGATCACAAGGAAAGGCCATCTCAAAGCAGACTATTTCAAAATGGATAGGCCACTGCATTTGTTTCTGCTATTCACAACATGGCAAATCTGTGCCTAAGGGCATTAGGCCACATTCAACCAGAGCAGCAGCCACATCAGCAGCCTTCCTCAGAGGAGAACCAACCAAAGACATTTTAGAGGCTGCAACTTGAGTTCAGTGCACACTTTTACAAGACACTACCACTTACCTCTCTACTGTAAATCCAGAGCAGGCTTTGCCACTGCAGTTCTGCAGGGACTTATAGCCTCTCCAAACCCTATTTTGACCCAGCCACCCAACCTCAGCTTTGGGATTCAACCCAAGTGATAGTGAAACACGATGAGCATAGTACAGTTGTGTACCTACCATAAATGTAGATGTTCGAATGTATTCACTGTTGCAGTACAGGTTACCCACCCACCATCCCCCTTTTCTTTGCTGGGATTTATCTGTACTTCTCTATTCTATACAACCTATGTGGTGTATTTGCTTGTAGATGAAGGAAATGTTTACTTTAGTGCATGCATACTTATTGGCATTATTTTAGCCTACTTTTTTGGGGGCACCTGACATCTGGGGCAAGAAAAACTGAAGAAAATGGTGTTGGCTGCATCTTTTATACCCCTGGCACACTGACGTCAGAGAAGAGGTGACAGCAACAGACGCCGGACCAAGACTTTGGAATTCAGGCTGACTGTGGGTAGCCTGCCAGCAGGATAACCCAAATGTAATGACTGCAACAGTGAATACACTCGAACATCTACATTTATGGTAGGTACACAACTGTACTATAATTTACCTTCAGCTTTGGTTTATTGTGCTATACAAAGATAATACACTTCCCATTCTTCAACTTATATACAACTTTTGTCTCTCTTATAGCACAATGCCTACATTAGGGAAAGAAGCAATTGCAAAGCACATACATAAGCAACCTAAACATGAAAATTCACAAGACAGTAAGCCAATTTCAATTCTAACCACCCAAGGAAAATTCTTTGAAAAGGTGGTCTTTTCCAAACTTGAAGAATACACACCATAATAGTGTTGTTTCTCCACATCATCATGTCTGCTTGGATTACCATAGAGCAACAGCCCTACACGCTGTCACTGTTCATGATATCCTCAGGAACATGGACAGTTGATTTTTAACGGATGCTATTCTTCACTGACCTGACAAATGCCACTGTCTTAGTGGCTCATCAACTTCTGCTACATTCCCTTAGCTCATCTGGTATCAGCAATGGCTCTCTTCCATGGTTCAGAAACCTCCTGTACAAGAAAGACTTCAAAGTCCAAAGTGGATTTTCATTGTTTAGGGGGAAGAAGGAGAGAAAGAAGGCAAAGAATTGGTGCCACCAGGATCCAGGTTATCCCCTTTACTTTTTCTCTGTTTACTAATCACCTCTCCATAGAACTCCGACAGTTTGATATCATTCTATAGAAAGATGACAGTGTCATTAACACAGCCAAGCCTGCCTCCTCTGCCTTCAAAACAGAATATGAAGACCTTTCCTCCTGTCAAATCATTGCCATAGGCAGAAGGATTCTGGAACCACAAGTAGCATATGCAATCCCAATCACAGCCAAAGATTCCAAGAAAAATCTGACTTCCCTCCCTCCAAACTACAAGTAACATCAACAGATTCATCTCCCTAGCCTAGCTCTAAATTGAATATAGGTGTGAGTCTGAGCACACCGTAAAACTCCACTGCCAATTGTTCTGCGGACTGTTGTTCAACTGTGGCAACCCCTAATGGGAAAAAGCTGAAAGAAATAAGGAGACGACATGACTCTGCCACAAGACCTAATTAGTGGCTCATCAGCACATCTGTCCATTGACTACTGCTTTATCAGTCCTGACTGCACTAGTGCTCTACCTAACAACCCATACAATTTATCAGGAAATGAACACATGCGATACATACACATGAACTACAAAATGAACTGGCACCTCACCTAAGTGTCATGTTTAATCATAGCCTCACCTCAGGCTTCATGCCCACTGAGTGGGGCACAGCTACAGTTATCCCACTCCACAAGGGGGGATCCAACTTGGATCCCAGGAACTACTGTCCCATCAGTCTGACAAGTCTGATCTGCAAGGGCATGGAACGCATTATCACGGAACTTATAAACAAAGGCATTGGTAATCTTCAAACACTGGACCCCACCCAGTTTGGGTTTGTGAAGGGCCGATCTTGTCTCCTGAACCTGATTGACTTCTTCGAATTAGTCTCCAGAGCTGTGGATGAGGGTAAGGCGGTCCACACAGTCTATCTGGACCTTGCCAAGGCCTTCAACACCATCCCCCACTCTGGAATCATAGATAAATTTACCAAGCTGGGCATAAATCCCTACGTCACTCGATGGGTTGCCATCTTGCTTACTAACAGAACCCAGACTGTAAAAGTAGTCGACTCCAAATCCAGCTCCAGACAAGTCACAAGTGGAGTACCTCAGGGTTCAGTCCCGGGACCACTCTTGTTTAGCATCTACTTCTCTGAAGTACAGGCCAACACTAAGGGACTCTGGCTAACAAAGTTCGCAGATGACTGCAAACTGGGAGCCATTGTTGAATCCCCAAATGATGTGGATATTCTACAAAAGGTCCTTACAGAAACAGATGCCTGATGCCAGAGCCATGGGCTCAAGCTTAATGCCAAGAAATGTATAGTAATCCCTTTTGTAAAAAAACATGTACCCATGAATTACCACATAGGTGGCCGTACACTAAACATCAAAAGTGTGATGAGAGACTTAGGGGCACAGGTGGACAGTGGTCTCACTTTCCATAACCACATTGCCACAACAGTCAGGAAATCCTTCTATGTGGCACACCTCATCACTAAGGGCTTTTCATCCAGAAAAAAGGAGGTCATTGTCCCACTGTACTCATCCCTCATTAGACCCATTATAGAGTATAATGCCCCATTTGGTATGTACCTCACAAGACACCTGCAACAGCTGGAAAGGCCACGGAAATACCTCACTAAAAATCACAGGCCTAAAGCAGATGCCATATGCTGACCGAAACTCCAGCTATACTCTGTGGCATATCGTCTACTCAGAGGCGATCTCTGCTTAACATATAAGGCCATGTCAAACCCTGAGCTGTTGTACATGCCCCACTTAAAGAAATCCCAGTCCCTCAGAGCCACCCGCTCCAGGGATCTAAACCTTGTCATCACAATGAACAAAACATGCTGGAGGGATAGGTTCCTGACCCAGAGACTCCCCATACTCTGGAATAGATTGCCTATGCATGTCAAGCAGAGCGCCTCCTTGGCCCTCTTCAAAAGGAAACTTGATGATTGGATGGGAGATGGGAAATTCATCCTGGGGATCATGTCTGTCGCCCTGCTAGACAGGGGTCCAGAGAAGTAAACATTGTGGGAAGAAATATCCAGGGAATTGTTATGGCTATGCTTGTATAGGCACTAGGGCTGATAGGCTAGTACCAACCTATGCATTCAAAGACTCCAATGAGTTCACATACACACAAACACACTTACACACCCTCCCAGGCATTCATTCACACACACACACACACACACACACACACACACACACACACTCAGGCATACACACACATTCCCATGCATACACACTCTTGCTCTCTATATATACACACACACACACACACACACACACACACACACACACACACACACACACACACACACACACACAAACTCCCATGCATACATAAACAGATATTGCCACACAGACATTACCACACTCACACAAGCATTTCCATATGCACCCACACATTAGCACGCACACACAGACATTCCCACACATAAAACAGACAGACATTATCACACATACAGTGATATTCCTATACACACAGACATTACCATAATACAGACAGACATTTACACACACACACACACACACACACATATTCTCATGCATGCATAAACCGTTATTCCCACACTGACATTACCACAGTCACAAGCATTTCCACATGCACCCACACATAGACAGACATTCTCACATATACAAAGGCATTCCCATACACACACACTCTCACATTATAACACACAAAGGCATTACCATCATACAGATAGGCATTTGCACAAACACAGACACACATTCCCATGCATACACACATAAAGGCAATCCAGTGCAGGCAAAGACATTCCCACACGCACACCTGCCTGTACAGACACACACACGCGCACACACACACACACACACACACACACACACACAAAGACACCCCCAATGCGCACGCACGCACACACACACACACACACACACACACACACACACACACACACACACACATTCCCATGCACACAGGCAATCCCCCACACAGACACTCTGACATTTCCCATGCATAGATGCATGCAGCCATTCACATAAACACACACCCCACAAACAAATATCCCCACACACACATGCAGACATTTCCACCCCCCCCCACACACAGACATATCATCCTCAAAAACACAAAGATATTCCCACACACAGATATTCCCAACACACCCCGACATCCCAGACACACACACACACACACACACACACACACACACACACACACACACACACACACACACACACACACACATTCCCACATGTGTGCACACATAAACACAACATTCACACATATTCCCCCCACTATCTCCACATACAGACATTTCCATAAGTCAACCATTCTCACACATCCACCCCACACAGACACTGCCACACACCGATATTCCCACACACACACACACACACACACAGACATCCCCCCACACAGCCATTCACACTCGTACACACACAGATATTATTACACACATTCACAAACACACACAAACATACAGACATTCACACACACACACATTCCCAAGCAGACATATACAAACACACAGAGAAATCCCCCTCCCAATCACACACATTCCTACACACAGACAATCCCCATATACACAGACAGACGTACCCTCCACACATGCACATACATTTTCAGGCATACCCACAGACCTTCCCTCACATATACACATACACATTCCCACATGCACACACAAATTTTCACACTCACAGATATTCCCACATAAACTGACATTTCCTCATGCACACAGACATTCTTGACACACTCACATACAGACTTTTCCATGTGCACACACACACACACACACACACACAAACAAACAGACATTCCCCACATGCACACAGTCAGACATTCCCCACACACTTTCACAGACTATCTCCCCAAACATGCACACATTCCCACACACTCTGAAAAACCCCCGCAAATTCCCACACTTCCCCACATACACAGACACACACATTTCTACACACACACACAAAAATCACTCCATACAGAACCCCCCACACACATACAACACACACACACACACACACTCTCTCTCTCTCTCTCTCACATGTAAATGTCCCACACACACACAAACGCTCCCAAACACAGACATTTCCACATATACAAATACATGCACAGAAATCCCCCCCACACACAGACAAATGTTACCCCCTCACAGGCATTCCTATGCATACAGACTTTCCCATAAGTACTCTATCACAAACGCAGACATTCATACATGCACAAAGACTTTCACACATACACAGACATTCCCATGAACATAAATTCTCACATACACAGACATTCCCACACATACAAACACAGACCGATATTCCATCCCAAAACACACACACACATTCCCACATATAAACATACAGCCATTACTCAACATACACAGAGACATACACAGACATTTCTTCTCACACATTCCACCATACACACACACACACACACACACACACACACACACACACACACACACACACACACACAGAAATTATCTCCACACACACTGATTCCAAATACACACCCTAACATTCCCACACACACACAAATATCCATACATGCAATCACACAAATTCTCACACAGTCATTCCCCCACATAAACAGATATTCCTCCCACACATTTTCCCCAAACATAGACACATTTACAGACATACCCCTACACATATTACCACACACTTCCACATCCACATTCATGCACACAAACATACCCGCACACACACTCTGAGACTAACACCTGCACACTCACATTGACATGCCCACACACACACCCATACCCACATTCCCACACACTCACAAACATACACTCTACCACACACAGACATTCCCACATACACAGACATTCCTGCATATACACCATGCGCACACACACACACACACACACACACACACACACACACACAATCATACACTCCTGCACACAAAGATATTTCTACACACAGACATTTCCCTATATACACAGAAAGACATAGCACCCCCCCCCCCACAGGTACACACACACACACACACACACACACACACACATTTTGAGGCATACACACAGACTTTCCCACACATACACACACACACACATACACATGTACACAGACATTCTCACACACACGCACGCACGCACACACATTTCCACATGCATTGATATTTCCACACACTCCCACAAGCATACACTAATACACACATTCTCACACACATACACACATGCCCACACTCCCCCCACACAGACACACACATAGTCCCACTACAGATTCCTACATACATAGATATTCCAAACACAGGCGCACACACTCCACCCAACACAGAAATTCACACACACACAAAAATCACCCCGCACAGAAACTCCCACACTTACACACATACACAAAGACTCCCACACATACAAATGCATACACAGAAGCTCCCCCTGCACACAAACTCACACACATGCACACACATTCCAACACAGAGGGAAACATTACCCCCCACACATACAGACATTCCTACACATACAGACATTTCCACAAATACACACACAAACACAAATTCTGACACACACTTCAGCCACTTTCAGATATAGATATTCTCACATGCACAAACACAGATATTCAACCCCAACACACACACACACACACACACTCTCACAGACAAACACACACCGACGTTCCCCAACATACATACACTAACATTCCCTTGCACACGTGTTCACCCAAACATGCATACACAGACGTTTCCAGTCACACTTTCCCCATACACCCCCCCACACAGACATACACATCGACATTCCCCGCTCCCCACAGATTCCAACATGCACACACTGACATTCCCACACAAACACAAACACACGCATGCACAGACATTCCCACACAAAAACAAGTCCCACACACAAATTCTCACACAGTTATTCCCCTGCATGCACAAATATTTCCCCCCACACACAAATATTCACACAAACACATTCCCCCACACACATCCAGACATTCATACACAGACATTCCCTCACATAACACACACAGACACACATTCCCCATACACTCAGATATTTGCCAACACACATTCACAGACATTCCCCGACATATATATTACCACACACACATTACCACATACACATTCATGCACAAAGACCTTCCCCCACACACACATTCTCTGAGATTAATGCCTACACACATATATTCTCTCTCTCACACACACACACACACACACACACACACACAGATTCACAAACATTTCTCCAAGACACAACATCACAAACACCCCCCACACCCAGATTCCCACATGCACACAAACAGAAATGCCTTGCACACATTCACACACACCTTCACATGCATGCACACAGAAATTCCCCACACACACATGCAGACAGACATTCTCCCACACACGTATATACACACACACACACACAGTGACACCTACACACATACATTCCCACATACACACACACATTCCCCTCAAGATACACATTCACAGGTATTCCCCTCACACACAAACACACACACATTCACAGACATTGCCTATACACACACACACTGACATCCCCCATACACATTCACAGACATCCTCCCACACAGTCAGAGATTGCCACATACACACACTGACATTGCCATACACACGCGCGCACACATTCTCACATACAGTCATTCCCCTGTAAACAGATATTCCCCCCACACAATCACACACATTCCCCCACACACGCATCCATTCACACACACACACACACACACACTCTCACACTCCTCCTGAGCATGCACACACACTCCAACAGATGCATATTCCCCCCACACACACGTTCACAGACATTACCCCACACATGCCCAGACAGCCCCCTACATGCTTACAGACAACTCCTCTACAGACACACTCACAGATATTCCCCCAAACACACACACACACACATTAAGAAATTCCTACATAGACATCCACCTGTGCACATACATTCACAGACATTAGCACATGCACACATATATTCCGGCATGCACACACTCCCATGCTCACAAACATACCACACGCACACACATTACTACATACAGACATTCCCAAATACACAGACCTTTCCCCATACACTCCCAGTCACCCCCCTCACACACACACACACACACACACACACTCAGACATTCTCACACCCACACACTCATAAACATTCCCCCTACACACACACATTCTAAGACATTCACTCCCAGATATACACACACACACACACACACACACACACACACACACACACACACACACACACACATTCACTGACATCCCCCATACACATTCACAGACATCCTCCCATACAGTCAGAGATTGCCACGTGCACACACTGACATTGCCATAAACACGCGCACACACATTCTCACATACAGTCATTCTCCCCACACAGACAATCACACACATTCCCCCACACATGCATCCATTCACACACACACACACACACACACACACACACAAATTCCACAGTCACACATATTCACAGACATTCCCCCCACGCACATATTCCCAGAAACACAGACATTCACAAACACACATTCACCGACATTAACACTTGCACACATGCATTCACACACACACACACACACACACACACACACACACACACACACACACACTCCCCTGAGCATGCACACACTCTCCAACAGATGCATATTCCCCCCACTCACACATTCACAGACATTACCCCACACATGCTCAGACAGCCCCTACACGCTTAGACAACTCCTCTATAGACACATTCACAGATATTCCCCCAAACACACACTCCCAGACATTCACACACACACACACACACACACACACACACACACACACTAAGAAATTCCTACATAGACATCCACCCGTGCACATACATTCACAGACATTAGCACATACACGCATATATTCCCGCACGCACACACTCCCATGCTCACAAACATACCACACACACACACACATTATTACATACAGACATCCCCAAAGACGCAGACCTTTCCCCACACACTCCCAGTCACCCCCCTCACACACACACACACACACACACACACACACTCATGAACATTCCCCCCCTACACACACACACACTCATGAACATTCCCCCCCTACACACACACACACTCATGAACATTCCCCCCTACACACACACACATTCTAAGACATTCACTCCCAGATACACACACACACACACTCCCAGACTTTCTCACACACGTCACCCACACAGACATTCTCCCAACATACACACACACACACACTGCCAAACATGGCCCCCACACACGGACATTCCCAAACATCCTCCTCACACATGTCCAGACAGTCCTCACACACATGCCCAGACAGCCACCCTGCACACACACTCCTAAATATTCCCCCAGCATACAAACACTCCCAGGCATTCACACATTCAGACTCTCAAACATTTTCCCTAACACACACAATCTCACACTCCCAGACACCCTCCTCCCTACACACACTGTCAGACATTGCCATACACACTCCCAGAAATCCCCACACACATACTCCCCCATAAATGGTACTAGACACCCCTTCTAAACACACATTGCCAGACATTCCCCCCAGCATACATATGTAAAAAACCCCACACATACACAGATACTCATCACTCCCACACACAGACATTCCCACACATAAAAATACATGAACATGGAAATCCCCACACACACGCAGGCAAACATTATCCCCCTCACAAACAGACATTCACACAAGTACACACACACACACACACACACACACACACACACACACACACACACACACACAAAGGCATTCACATACAAACAAATTCCCCCACACACTCCCACCACACACAGACATTCCCACATGCAGAAACAAATATTCAACCCAACACACATTCCCACAAACGCACACACATACATTCCCCTAACATATACACCCACACGTACATTCCTCCATAGAATCCCCAACCCCCCACACACACGGACATTCACACTTGTACACACACATAAGCATTCCCTCCACACAAACAGCCAGAGATTCCCACATACACACACTGACATTCCCATACACACATACAAACACAGAAATCCCCTGCCCACACAGATTCTCGCTCGCAGTTATTCTGCTGCAAACACAGATATTCCCCCCACACATTCACACCCACATTCCTCCACACATCCATTCACATGCACATTCCTCCACACATCCATTCACATGCACAGACGTTTAACACACACACACACACTCACAGAAATACCCCATTCACACACATTCAGAGACATCACCCCCAACTCGCTCACATATTCACAAACATTCCCCCCACACACACATATTGCCCCACACACATTCACACATGCACATTTATACACACACATTCCCTGACATTCCCACAAACGCACATTCTCAGAGATTAACACCTACACACATGCATTCCCAAGCACGCAAATTCACACAGATTACCCCACACACACACACACTCAGACATTCCCCACACACATTAATAGAGTCCTACATAGACATCCACCCGTACACACACACATTCACAGACATTAGCACATACACACATATATTCCCACACACACACTCCCATGCACACAAACATACCCCCCACACACATTACTACATACAGACATCCCGAGAGACACAGACATTTCCCCACACACTCCCAGACACCTCATCACACACACTCCCAGACACCTCATCACACACACTCCCAGACACCTCATCACACACACTCCCAGGCACCTCATCACACACAGACTCCCAGACATTCTCACACACAGGTCCCCCACACAGACATTCACCCAACACGCACACACATGCTGCCAAACATGGCCCCCAGACATCCCCACACACACACACTTCCAGACATACACCACACACATGCCCACACACTCCCAGATTTTCCCCAACACACTCCCAGATATTCCCCCAACATGCAAACACTCCAAGACATTCACACATACAGACTCCCAAACATTGACCCTAACACACAGTCACACATTCCCAGACATCCTCCCCCCCTACACACTGCCAGACATGGTCATACACACTCACAGAAATCCCCCTCACACACACACACACACACACGCACTCTCCCCAACAGTCCCCCATAAATGGTACCAGACACCCCTTCTAAATACACACTGTCAGACATTCCCCCAGCATACGCATGTAAAAAACCCACGCATACACAGACATACACATGCACAACACTTCCACACACAAAGACATTCCCACACATAAAAATACATGAACATGGAAATCCCCATACACACATGCAGGCAAACATTATCCTCCTCACAGACATTCCTCCACATACAAACAGACATTCCCACAAGTACACACACACACGCACACTACCACAAAGGCATTCACACACTCCTGCCACACACAGATATTCCCACATGCAGAAACACAAACAAATATTCAACCCAACACACATTCCCTCAAACACACACATACATTCCCCTAACATATACACCCACACATACATTCCTCCATAGAATACCCCCCCCCCCACCCACACACACACACACACACACACACACACACACACACACACACACACACACGCACACACATTACGAGTGTCTGGGTTTGGAAATGTCTCATGCACACACATAAGCATTCCCCACACACAAACAGCCAGAGATTCCCACATACACACACTGACATTACCATACACACACACACAAACACAGAAATCCCCTTCCCGCAAACATTCTCACACACAGTCATTCTCCTGCAAACACAGATATTCCCCACAGACATTCACACCCACATTCCTCCACACATCCATTCACATGCACAGACATTTAACACACTCTCAGAAATTCCCCATTCACACACATTCACAGACATCACCCCAACTCGCTCACATATTCACATACATTCCCTACAAACACACGCGCACACACATTTATACACAGACATTCCCCCCACACAAACACATTCACAGACATTCCCACAAACGCACATTCTCAGAGATCAACACCTACGCACATGCATTCCCAAACACACACATTCACACAGATTACCCCTCGCACACATACATGCACATACACACACACAAACATACACATCTGCACACAGTTTCACAGACATTCCTTCAATGCAGAAACATCCCACAGATTACCCCTCGCACACATACATGCGCGCGCACACACACACACACACACACACACACACACACATACATGCACACCTACAGACTCCCCCCCCCCCCCAAGTAGTCATTCATGAGCACATGCATACACACACACACACACACACACACACACACACACACACACACACACACACACACACCTCCCTCACACACACACACACACATCATCAGCAATTATTTTTTTTAATTGAGTTGACCATATACATCTATGCCTGATATAGTAGAGTTCTGGCATACTAATGAGGCAAATAAATCAATTCCTAAGGCAAACAGGATGGGAGACATCGGACATCCCTGCTTTGTACCTTTGGTTATTTCAATAGCCTTCGAGGTAAATGGCCCAAGTTTTACATAAGCCAAATTGTTTTTATAAATATTCTTTATTAGCGTAATAAAATTGGGAGGAAATTCAAACATTTCTAAAGCCTTAAAAAGAAAATCCCAGCTCAACAAATCAAAGACTTTTTCTATATCCAAAGCTACTATTAGAGCTTCTTGGTTGTTTCTGTTTAGAAAATCTGAGTGTTAGAATTCTTTGCATATTGCCATGTGTGTGTCTTTTATAAGTGAATCCTGTTTGATCCTCATTTAATTCTACTAACTAATATTGACATGAAGATTTTATAATCATTGTTAAGTAAAGATATCGGCCTATAAGATTTACACTGTAAAGTGTCTTTGTTTACTTTTATAATGGGTGTAATTAAGGAGTATCTCCATGAAATTGGAGTTGTGTTTTGTGCTAGAATTTCGTTCAAAGTTTTGTGATACAATGATATTACTGAAGATGGAAATATCTTATACAATTCATTAATTATTCCATCAATTCCCTCTGGTTAACTTCTTGACACTGTGTAAATACTAAGTTTGAGTTTGTGCCTGGCTATGAAGTAACATTGTTTAATGATCTTCTTCTGTTTAATAAAACAGAAATCCTCCTTGATAATGACCGTTTTCTTCAGTATATTCACATACTGAGTACTCACTGTGAATATTCATGATGCCACATTGAAATCTGCATACCTTGTCAGTCGGACATGATTACTATGGTACGTCGCACAGCCTTCACCTGCCAGTCATATTCACCACTCCCATTTATGCGCAGAAATGCCGGTGGGGTAGTGTTCTAATACAAAGCCGCTTTCAAAGGTTGTGAAAGTTGATAAAGTGCTTTGCATTCCTACACTTCTTATTTTTCCCTTCCTGTCACTGCTAGTACAAGACTGAAAACTGCATGCACTACAGATAATTACAGTCAGGTCTCACTGATCATAACCCTTTGTGTTCTTAGCAGAGAGATGCAAAGTTTTGCCTCTTCAGTTTGCCAAGTAATTCATGCGGACAGCATTAATTTCTCACATATAAGCTGGTTATGATCAGAATTCTAATTATAATGCTCTGTATTTTACGTACTAACTATGTGACCAGGTTAGGCCAGAGTCACTTTTTGCAGTCCTACAGCAACACATGTAGTAGTGCAACTGTTATATCTACTGGATTTTAAACACTCGTGAGTTAGGTTATATGGTCTTCTGCTGCCACTGAGAGATGTACTGTACACCAGGTAATCTACAGTGAAAGATGCCTGGCCCTGTAGTGTAGAGAAATGGAGTACTAATTGTGACCAAGGATACGAATAGCAGCCCTGGCACTGGAGGAGCCTAACAGGGAGGATGAAGAATGAATGGACATGGCCCACTTGCCTCTCCCGGGGGAGGGAAGGAACTGTTGCGTGCACATGGAATGATGCGATTTCACCGGTAAGAGATGGGGGAAACTATCACATGTGTGCAGGTGTGTGGGTGGGGATACTGCTGGTAGTGTCCCTTGCAGAAGTGAGGGACAACCAGTCCAGACAACTCATTGCATAGACCTTACACTTGAGTTATCCAAGCTTTCCGACAGTCATTCCAGTTAGAATGAACATTAGATGGCATGAGCTGAGCTGATAGGTTTGTGTGCCAAGTCCTTAGTTTTTGTGCCACTGAAGAGAACACTCCTTTGTGGGCTTTCAAGGATCGATAGTCTAATGCTGTTTTTTGCTGGGCAGATAAATTCCATTAGGAGAAAAAGCTTCCACATTTACTTGTGGTTTAAGTTGATTTCCTCCTTAGGAAAGTACTTAAGCTAAGAAAATGTGCTTCTACTGACCGTCTTGTGACTAGTACATACCTGTAAACAGGACCACACTTTATTACTTGACAGTCAAAAACTTTTTTCTGTGAGGAAACCATTTTCTTTACTTTTATGGGGCTAGGAAGGTGTATTTAAAGTGTATCCCCCCAGGAAAGTTAACTTTTAGCTGCTTTTTGTAGTTTTACTGACTTGTGCTACTTAGCTTCCCTAGGAAAGAAGCACTATTTTTGGCTTGACCATGAAACAAACTGCTAGTCCCTCTGTTGGACCTTCTTGCAGCCACAAAAAGCAAAAGTTAACTAAGCAGCCTGTGCCACTACAGCAGGCTAGTAATTTGCCTCCGCTACACCACTCTTCCCCCCATCCCTCTGGTGTTGTTCATACAGCTACTGTGGATTACAGGTTAGTCACTTCCTCTTGGCTTTTGGGGTCTCCTTAGTGGGCAAGGGAGAACAACTCTTATTGTCTTGGGAGAGGGGGCAGGGAAGATGCCCCTGCTTAGCCAGAATGGTGTGAGCATCCCTGAAAAACCTGTTGCTGCCATTAATAAACATGTTTGTCCCAGCTACTAAAGGTTTCTTTTTTTGCATCAGTTCTGAATAGGAATAGTTTATTAGGATATCCTCCGTGTCTACAGGATGTTCATCGTGCATACAGCTGCAGTCATAACAGATGGGTTCTCCTGCCGTCAGGTGGGCCCTCAGTCGGCCGAATTCCAAAGTCTAGGTCCGGCGTCGGTTGTTGTCGCTTCTTCCCTGACGTCAGTGCGACAGGGGTATAAAAGAACCAGCCGATGCCATTTTCTCCAGTCTTTCTTGCCACGCGGTGCCCGAAGCAGAAGCAGTTCGCAAGTGCTGGTCGGCCAGCTCCTGAGATTACGAATATTTTTCAACCGAAGACTTCTTGAAAGCTAAGTACCCCGTTGGGGATTCTTTTCTTGCCTCAGACCGATGTCAGACAAAGTTAATAATTGCATTTCATGTGGGAAGCAAATACCGCATAAGGATTTCCATTCCCTCTGTATACCTTGCTTAGGCCCAGACCACGACGTCTCGGCCTGTCGTTTTTGTGCTACATTCAACAGACGCACTATTAAGCGTCGGGCGGAGTTCGCCCAACACTATTTTGGCAAAAAGTTTAATTACAACATGTCGTCGGATACTCCGACTCCAATTTTGAGTAAACGACGTAAAGATAAGGACCGACATACGAGGTCCGCGACTTCTACCGACACCACGCTAAAGCCGACTACATGTGCTCCGGTTCTCAGCGAGGCGCCTACGCAGCCCCTGACTACCGATGACACTTCATTAGTGGTATCTTCTGTGCCCGAGGTCGCAGGTTCTTAGGCCCTCACCCCGACTACAGATACCGAAGTCACTCTTGGCGGGGAAACTCAGAGTTCAGACAGGCTTGCCACCTCTCAAGGTGTCTTCAGGCCTTCTTCTTCTTCTTTTTCCATTAAGGCTTACACTAAATCTAAAGCAGCCATGCATTCTAAAAGACAAGCTCCACAGGGCCCCTCTTAAGGCCCAATGCCTAAAAAGCAGATGCTCAAAATGGCTGAGGATTTGATTACTCTTATCAGGGGTTCTCAACCCCCCCCCCCGGACAAAGGGCCCAGAGTGGAGGAAGAATACCCTTCCTCGGATCAGGCCTCCATTACTTCAGAACATTCTGAGGACCAGGAACATTCTTACTCCCCTTTCGAAGATTCTGATGCAGAGGAGTGCATTCCCCCTGTCTCCCACCCTGAGGATTACTCTTTTGGGGAAACCTTGCATACCTTGAGGGAACACTTCCACTGGGAAGGCCAAGAGTACTCCGACAACAAGAAAAGGCTCAGGGATTTTCTTTTGCTCCCTCAGCACAGGCCTCTGGCTATACCTCCTGTCTTAGACATACTAGATGATGTGTATTCAGAGGCCAGCCTTAACCCAGATTCTTTACCTCCAGCTCCAGTCAAGCCTGACCGGTATTACCGGGTTCCTGATTCACACCAATTCCTATACAAAAGCCATGCGGCTGACCCAGAAACTATTTCACAGGGTCCCAAGGGAATTAAGGCCTCCACTGCCAAAAATCCATTACCTTCAGAGAGAGATTCCAGAGCTTTAGAAAGGTGGGGGAAAAAGGTATACACCTCGGCCACTTTAACCATGAGGGCTTTAAACTGTCACTTCCATATGTTAAAGTATCAACAGTTTTTGTTATCTCAGTTGAAAATCAAAATGTCACAGCCTGAACAACCAGACTTGAAGGAGTTGCAGGATTTGTTGCATAGTGCAGAGCAAGTGGGTAAACATACCTTGCAGTGTGGTTTTGATGCTTTAGAGGCCTCTTGTAGAGCTGCTGTTACAGGATCAGTCATATGTAGACATGCTTGGCTCAAAGAACAAACCTAACCTTACCAGATCATGTCAAAGCAAAATTAACTAGATGCACCTCTTCAAAAAGATGTATTGTTTGGTGTTAAAGCTGAGGAGGTATTAAAGAAAATGGAGGAAAAGGCAAAATCAATGCAAACAGTGAAAGATTTCCTACAGGTACAACCGCCACGTTTCAGTAGAAATTGGCCTTCAAAAAATTGGTCCTTTCCAGCCACGGACAGACCTCAAAGAGGTAGATACAGGCGGCCGAGAGGTAGAGGGCAATCTCAAGGATCATTTAGAGGCAGACAATGGCAAACACCTACACCAAGAGGGGGTGAGGATAGTTCACAGCCATTCAGAAAGCAGACCCAATGACTTTCCCCCTTTGCATGCTAAGCAAGGCTCAAATGGCAGCACCTTTAGGCGGAAAACTGGCATTATTTTCGAAAAATTGGCATATTGTCACAGAAGATAAATGGATCCTGGACATTATAGACAGAGGCTACAGATTCCACTTTCACACCCTTCCAAAAATGAGAGGCATGCCAAACCTGCCACACAATCAAAGGGCAGAGGCACAAAAACAAATTTCAGATCTCATGGACATGAAAGCTATTCAAGAGGTACCTGCACAAGAACAGGGTCAAGGTTTTTATTCCAGACTCTTCCTGGTACCAAGGAAGGGCAAAGATTGGAGACCTATTTTGGACCTATCCATCCTAAACACATACTTACTCGTACCAAAGTTCAAGATGCTCACATTACAGCAGCTTCTTCTCATGCTGGGCAAGGAGTCTTGGCTGGTAACATTGGACCTCAAGGAGGCATACCTGCATGTCCCAATCAGACAAGATTGCAGAAGATACCTCAGATTTCTTGCAGGTTCATCCCATTATCAATTCTCTGCATTGCCCTTTGGCTTATCTACTGCGCCCAGAGTGTTCACGAAATGCCTGGCATCAGTAATTGCCTTCTGCAGACTTCAAGGGATACAAATATACCCATATCTGGACGACTGCCTGATCCAAGTGGACAGCAAACACACTCTTCTGAAACACCTGGGTTGTAATAATGTTGTTGAAATCTCTGGGATACGCAGTCAACAAAAAGAAGTCAAGACTAATACCATCTCAAACAATAATTTTCCTGGGTGCCAGCTTGGATACAAACACCCAGATGGCTTACCTCACGCCAGAGAAACAAGGGCAATTAACTGAATATTTCAGAAAACTGGCAACCTTCACCAGGCTGACTGCAAGGAAAATCCTGCAGGCTCTGGGATTCATGGCATCTTGCATCCCGCTAATCCCATGTGCAAAGCTGCATATGAGGAAACTTCAATGGTACCTAAAAAACTTATGGTCTCAACACAGCCACAGTTTGGAAGCAATCATACCACTGATTCCATGTCTTCAAAAGGATTTTCTGTGGTGGGCTCAAGCATGCCAAAGAAATATAGGTCTCCCATTCTGCGAGCCTCAGGCAAATCAAGTCATCACAACAGACGCCTCGGACTACGCCTGGGGGGCGCACATGACAGATCGGTGCATTCAGGGCAAATGGTCACAAAAAGAAAAGCACCTACACATCAATCAAAAGGAAATGCTAGCAGTAATAAATGCTATTATGGCTTTCAAAGACCTACTGCATCCAGGACAGCTATTGATAAGAACAGACAACACCACAGTGATGTGGTACATAAACAAACCGGGAGGAACTCATTCATATCCCCTGTGCAGACTAGCCATGTCCCTTTGGAACACGGCTCTGGAATTGCAAATCCAACTTCAAGCACAATTCCTGCCAGGGAAGGAAAACACACTGGCAGACAACCTGAGCAGAAATATGACAGATCCACACGAATGGAAGTTGCATCCTCAAGTTTTTACAATGATAATTCAAGCATGGGGAAGGCCAGACATAGATCTCTTTGCCACCCACAGAAATTACCAATTGACAAAATTCTGCTGAAGGACCTTTCATCCACAGGCCTGGAAAGTGAACGCGCTCTCTTTCATTTGGACAGCAATGACAGTTTATGCCTTTCCACCTCTTCCACTACTGGCCAAAGTTCTATTAAAAGCCAGAGCAGACAGACCAAAGATGATTCTCATTGCTCCAGACTGGCCAAGACAACACTGGTACCCACTCCTGAGGAGCCTGACGCATTCCCCACCATGGATCCTGCCTCTAATGCCTCTTCTACTGACTCAGCACAACTTCAAAACTCTTCACAGTCAGCTGAAAACACTCAATCTAGCCGCATGGAGGATTCCTTAAATTCACAGCAGACCCTACTCTCCAAGGAGGTGCAGGATGTCATTTTGGAGGCCAGAAGGCCTTCTACTAGAAAAGCCTACTCGGCAAAATGGAAACGGTTTTGTGTCTGGAATCAGAAAAAGGGTCAGAATCCTGGAATACTGAATTTACCTCAAATACTGCAGTACCTAGCCGAGCTGCTAGGCAGTGGACTTTCATTCTCCTCCATCAAAATCCATGCCTCAGCCATTTCTGCAGAGTTCAACACTGATCCTCCTTTATTCTCTCACCCTCTCTTAAGACAGTTCCTCAGAGGGGCTAAGAATATAAAACCCCCAAGGAAGCAACCAGTACCTGCTTGGGACCTCAATTTCATTCTAGAAAAACTAACCCTGCCTCCTTTTGAGCCAGCTGCTTCAACAGATCTGCAATATTTGTCATGGAAAACAGCCTTCCTTCTAGCTATCACCTCAGCACGCAGGGTTTCGGAACTACAAGCTCTCATGGCTGTGCAGCCTTTCATCATTTCCCATCAGGACAGAGTTTCCTTACGAACCAATCCTTCATTTATGCCAAAGGTAGTATCCAGGGTAGCCTTGAATCAGGCTATCCACTTACCTACCTTTTACCCTAATCCACAAAACAAAGGGGAGAGGCTACTACATTCCTTGGACATTCACAGACAGCTCTGTTATTATTTGGACAGAACAAAGCCTTTCAGAAAATCAGAGCAACTCTTTGTGTCCTATGCTACAGGTGCTCAAGGGAAGCCTATTTCCAAACAGACAATCTCAAAATGGATAGCCCACTGCATACGCTTTTGTTACTCTTTTCATGGTAAAACTGTACCTACAGGCATCAGATCTCACTCCACAAGGGCCACAACTACCTCTGCTGCTTTCCTCAGGGGGGTACCTACCAAAGATATTTTGGAAGCAGCCACTTGGAGTTCTGCACATACTTTCTCCAAGCACTATCACCTACCATTATACTCCAAAACTAGAGCGGGCTTTGCCACTGCAGTCTTGCAGGGCATCTTGGCTCCACCTAGTTCCACTTAGTGCCTACCACCCCTTTATTAGCTTTGAGATTCTACCTATCTGTTATGACTGCAGCTGTATGCATGATGAACATAGTACAGTTTTGTACCTACCATAAATGTAGATGTTTGAGTGCTAATACAGCTGCAGTCCAGGTTTACCTCCCTCCTTCCCCTCTTGGGACAGGCCTTATAGCTAACACCTACTCATACAACCTCATTGGGGTATTCTTTTATGGTGTATTTGCTTGCAACTGCTGTTTTTTAATTATATTGCATTTGCTTTGTTACTTAAATTTATGTTTTGCCTTCCATTTGGGGGCACCTGACATCTGGGGCAAGAAAACTGAAGAAAATGGCGTCGGCTGGTTCTTTTATACCCCTGTCGCACTGACTTCAGGGAAGAAGCGACGACAACCGATGCCGGACCTAGACTTTGGAATTCGGCTGACCGAGGACCCACCTGACGGCAGGAGAACCCATCTGTTATGACTGCAGCTGTATTAGCACTCGAACATCTACATTTATGGTAGGTACAAAACTGTACTTTCTCTTCTTTTTATAAAGAAGTTCAAGATGTTGAATCTGTAAATGAATGTAGTGGTACAGATGCAGGCTTTTCTCCACCAGCTTTCTGACTCCAAGGAAAGCATGGTATCTGAATTTCCTTTTGAGGGATTCTCTTTCTGAGACATTTTCCAGAATGTGCTAGTGTTTTCATTGAGATAACAATGAAGTTTCTCTCACTGTCAGAAAATACTATTAGTTACAGTAACTGAAATTCTTAGAACCTGTACCTACAACCCAGTAATGTCAACTTTGAAGACTGTGTTTGTCTGCCTGTGGTTTCTCTGACGACCAGCCTGCTGCACGTAAAAAAGCAGATAGACTGTAGTCTATCAGCCCAAACCTGACCCAGCAGCTATAGCTTTAGTTAACCCAGGTACTATCAAGTATGTTGTTAATTCTAATCCTCCTTCAGACTAGGATGGTAAAAGTATTGATGATGGGGGGTGGGGGGTCTGCTTCTGGAACTTGTTAGGCTGATGTTAAAGTATGAGAAATGTTTTTTTTCTGTAGCTCCCTGTTGTACGGAAAATCTGCTGTGTGTGGTTTAGTTTAGATCTGTAGTAGTTTACTTCATTTGGTCTTCAACCTGTGGGTTACGGATCTGAGCCGGCAACCTTTACTAGCATCAGCTCCGAGCTCCAAACTCCTCCCCTTACCTATAATACACCTCCACTGCCTTCCATCCCCAGATCTCGTTTGCTGTGAATTGCTTCAGCATAGTGTCTTCTGCGCTCCAACTAGTCAGTGGGTTAAAAATCTTTCGTGAGTAAATAATTTTTCTCAATTTCTGTTAGTATAGGTCCCCTTTCTCCTCCCCTCGCTTGGTGCGTCGAGTGTTAGTGTTTTAGGTTAGAGTAGTTTGTACTGTGGTAGATAGTAGCTTCCCCTCCCCCCTCAGTGTTTTTTTTGTATACGAGTGTGTCTGTGTATGTCTGTTAGAAAGATCCTGCCTGTTTTTTTCATTAAGGTTATCTTTCTAATAACTGATATGGCTGAAAAGCTTGTTTTCAAGCGCTGCAGTGTGAGGCCATAAGTTATCTCCAACGTGTGGCCACACTGTGTGTTTTGTGCTTGGGCGTGGCCCACTTGAGTGTGGACTAGAGCATTTGTGCGGGCTTCAACCCCTGTGCCCTTAAGGATAGGAAGGCCAAGTTGGCCCTCAAAGGCTTTCTCCCCTCTTTCAGACTCTTGTTTCCTCGTCTCTGGCTTCGGTCACCGTGGCTGCTGCGGCCACTTCTCCCTCCTCCCTCCCAGGTTTGGACTCAACCTCCTGTACCAAAGCCTGTGGTAGCTGAGCAGGAAAGAGGTAGTGAGAGGGAGAGAGAGCTGAAGATGAGGGAAGAGAGAAAGAGGTCTGCGGACCTCCTTGACTCCCCTCTGCTCCGATCTCCAAGGTTCTACCCAGAGCTGGATGAAACACGTCCAGCTTCTCGGGCTTCGAAGCCTCGACCCGCAAGGTCACAGTCCACCTGCTCCTTGTCAGACATGGATCTGGATAAGATGATGCAATTTATCTGTACACAGATATAGATGGGGTCTTGTCAGCCCCCTCTCCCTCAGGAGGGGGGAGCTAGATTCCTTTTTTTTTTTTTTTTCTTTTTTCACCCCATATTTCCTTCTCCGATCTGACCTTTGGGTTCTGAGTACTCGGATCTGAGGTTTGCTTTGGTCAGGGGGTCAGCGTCAACTGTACCTGCTTCCTTGATGCCAGCAGCTGCCTGGAGCGTTTCAGATCCCACCAGCTTGGATCCGAGCCGCTCCCTGAGCCAGAGCTTGGGTATCTGATCCCAAGGAGTGGAACCTTTTTCATCAGCTCTGACCTTGTCAGGCCAGGTTCCCTCCCTCGGAGCTCCGTCCACCTCAGGCCCTGCTCCGATTCTCTCTTCGTACCCGGGGAGTGGCCTCCTTAATGGTTTTTCAGGAGGTTTGCTCTCTGGCGTTCATGGTAGGGTCCTTTCTGGATCGAGACTCCTGACCGCTCACTCAGACTCCTCCCAGACTCCATCGGCTCGGTCTACGGTCCCCATCATCTTACCAGAGGGACAGCCTGTGCTCGAGCCCCAGGCGGTGCCCTCCGAGGAACAAGTGGCTTGCGAAAACCCCCCGGAGAGCCCCACCAGAGAGGTGCCTTACAAGCATACGGTCACCTCCCGAGGATGTCTCCTTTGGACACGTCATGGAGATCCTGTGTCAGCGGGGAGGTTGGTCTGCCCCCAAACCTTCTTCTGATGAGTGTGTGTTCCTGGAGGTTTTCGGCATGGGCCCATCTACTTCCTGGGTGTCCCCTCCCGATGATCCTTTGGGGGATTTGGTCACCTCGTGGCATGGAAGGAACCGGACACCATGGAACCTATCCCAAAGAGACTTGACAAGATCCTAAACCCTCCCAAAATAGGTCAGCTTGAAATAAGGGCTCCCTTGTAGATGCCATGGTGGTAGCAGCAGCCACTAAGAAGGAACTTCCTCAGGTGAGTTCCTCAGTCCACCCTAGTGACAGAGAGTTGCGGCTGATGGACCGCCTAGGGAAGCAGGTATACTCTTCAGCTACCTTTTCGATTAGGGCACCGAACTACTTGGCCCATGTCACCAGACTTCAATGCGACCTGGTAAAGGAGCTGGAGGAGTTTTGCCTTGTCCTCCTGCGACATGGACTTGGGGGTTCATTCTCCGCGAGGATGGCCACTTTAAAAGCAGTACCTAACAAGTCCATAGTATTCCTCTCCCATGCTACGGAAGGAGTGGCTACGGCAACTGGGTCTGGCGTGTCCACGAGGTGCATCGCCTGGCTCAGGTTATGTCAATTTTCTGAACCCTTCAAGCTGTCTTTTGCCAATGCCCCTTATGATGGCTCTAGACTCTTTGGTAAGACTGTCAAGGAGACATTAGTCCTGAGTGAGGAGGATGGGAAGACACTGTCTGCCATCGGGATCAGCTTCCCTAGCCCTCAAACGTCCTTTTCCCGGAACCAGAGAGAGCAAAAGATGTGGTTTCGGAAGTCACAGTATTCCCGGGACACTCAGTGCTCTTCTTCCCCCAGAGGCAGAGGGGGACAGAATGGACGAATGCCCAGAGGCAGAGGGGGTCCGCAGAACTTTGGGTCTTAAACCTTTCTCGGACAGACCCAGGCAGCAACCCTGAGGGGTTGCCAGACTGCTCTACTCTGGAGGCATTCGGGGGACGATTGTCCTTGCATCCAGCAGCATGGGAGTCCATAATGGCCCGCTGGGTGCTTCAAATCATATCCAGAAAATACTCTGTCCCCTTCGTGGCTTCCCCCAAATCTCCCAGACACCTCCCAGATGTACCACCCACGCAAAGGGAGGCAGCAGCACAGGAAATTTCCAAGCTGCTAGAAAAATGAGCCATCGAAACCGTCCCCCCAGATCAGTCCAGATTGGGCTTCAACTCCAGGTTATTTTTGGTGCCAAAGAAAACAGGGTACTTTGAGGCCCATTCAGGACCTCTCTACCCTGAACCTGTCAGTTGCCAAAGAGAAGTTCCAGATGATCACATTACAGTCCATCATGCCGTACCTGCAAGAGAGCGACTGGATGTGCTCGTTAGACCTCCAGGATGGTTACTATCACATAAAAATGCACAGAAGCTCCAGGAGGTTCCTCCGCTTCCGGCTAGGAGTCGATCATTACCAATTTTGAGCCCTACCCTTAGGTCTCACCACATCCCCCAGGGTGTTTACCAAAGTGATGGCGGTGGTAGTGGCTCACCTGACGCTTCAGGGGATTCAGTTCTATCCGTACCTGGATGATTGGCTCCTCGCTGCTCCCACCAGGCATCTGCTTTCCCAAACCAGGAATTATTTCCTGACTCTTGCCCTGTGTTTGGGGATTACAGTCAACTCATCCAAATCTCTCCTAGATCCTGTGCAGGTGATGGACTACATTGGTGCCAGGATAGATACTCTTCAGTTCAAAATATTCCTGACCTCAGAGAGAGTTCAAAACCTGAGGATGCATATCTCCCTGATCTACTGTTCTCATTTTCCAATGGCTGAATCGGTGTTGAGAGCCCTAGGCTCTATGGCAGTGACCATAACTCTTCTCCCATGTGCTCAGTTACACATGAGAATTCCACAGTGGACTAGCTGTACAATGGGCCCTTTTGGAACTACCTTTGACATATCCAATTCAACTCAGTCAAGTCTGTCGGTCGACCCTCATATGGTGGATGAGCTCTCTGGACAGTTTTGGGGGAACGACACTTTGTTCCAGCCCCGGCCCAAACCACAGTGACAACAGATGCCTCCCAACTCGGGTGGGGGGGCATTGTTCGGGGAGGACAGTCCAAGGCCTGTGGTCCCCCATAGAGACCAGCTTGCATATAAATGTCCTAGAGATGAGGGTGGTGGTTCTAACGTTGCAGGCCCTTAATGCCTTTCTTCCTCTGGGGATGATTGCTGTTCAGTAAGACATGTCAGTGGTCTGTTATATCAACAAACAGGGAGGGACCAGATCTTACCCCCCTTTGTCGCGAGGCCATGAGAGTGTGGGAATGGGTGATCTCCACCTGTTGCTTTCTCATCGCAACGCACATTACAGGACGGTCCAACATCCTAGCGGATAGGCTAAGTTGGACCATTCTGATGCCTTACGAGTGGTCTCTGAATCTGTCAGTAGCGGAACATATCTTCAGCGAATGGGGTCAACCTTGCTGCGCTCTCTTGGTCCAACACGAAGTACAGCAAACTTTTTGCTCTGAATCCCCTGCCAGGGGAGTCCCCCAGAGACGCTCTAGTTCATGCTTGGCCTCCCGGTCTTCTGTATGCTTACCTGCCAGTACCTCTCATTCCGAGGTTCCTACAGAAAGCTCGCCTACTGGGGAGCAAAGTGATCCTCATTGCCTCATTCTGGCCTTGCCAGGTATGGCTTCTCTTCCTTTGGCCTCAACTTCTGGCTCCACCTTGGATCCTACATCCCATTCAGGATTTAATTTCACACCCGTCGACAGTGCCTCATCCAAATCTGGACAGCCTGAAGCTCACAACTTAGCTGCTCTAGTTCCTGTGATTGCTAGGACTCCTGGACCATCCTCCTCAGTTAGATCTATTTTGATGGCTGCTCATAAATCTTCGACCAGGAAGGTTTATCGCAGCAAGTGGAAACGTTTTTCCTTTTGGGCCTCTCAAAGGAGTTTAGACCCTTTCATGGCTCCTATTTCCACCATTCTTGATTTTCTAGCTGATATTTTTCAACATGGAGCTAATTCTTCTACTGTCAAAGTTCAGTTGGCTGCCATCTCTCATTTTCATATGGGTGAGAATTCTGCCTCTTTTGCCTCTTCCAGACTGTGTAAAGCCTTTACCAAAGGCACCGTTTTGTTATGCGCCCCCCCCCCCCGGTCAAAGATCCTGCTCCCCCTTAGGACCTTACTTTGGTCACTCTGCCTTTTGAGCCTGCCGCAGCTGCAGACATGAAATTTTTATATTGGAAAACAACTTTTCTGGTGGCTATTACTTCTGCAAAAAGGGTTTCAGAATTACAGGCCTTATCCATCAAAATTCCTTACATGATTTTTTCACAAAGATAGGGTTTCCTTTCGAACCACTCCATCCTTTCTTCCTAAGGTAGCATCACCAGTCACTATGAATCAAACCATCAATTTGCCTGTGTTTTTTTCTAATTTTACTAACAAGATGGAATGCAAACTCCACCTGGTGGATGTTCATAGACAGTTGTGAGCCTATTTAAACAGGACAAAAAAATTCCATAAATCTGATCAATTGTTTGTATCCTTCTATAAACCCTTTTTGGGGAAACCAATCTTTAAGGTCACTGTAGCTAGATGGATTTCTTCATGCATCCTGCAGGTCTATAAGGACAGAGGCATGTCTCCTCCAGGTCAGGTGAAAACTCATTCCACTAGGTCCATGGCTATGTCTGCAGCCTTTTGGTCTAGAGCGTCTTTGGATGATGTTTGTTCTGCAGCTACTTGGTCCTCATCTCATACGTTTATTTTTCATTACAAATTGGATTTGACTTCCAGATGGAGAGCATCCATTTGTTCCATGGTGCTCCAAGAATATCCTTTTATGAGGGCCTCGCAGGAGTTTTAGTAGCTAGGGACCAAATGAAGTAAACTACTTCAGATAAAGAAGTTGTGTATCACCCTAATGTTCCATCTGAGTAGTTGTACTTCATTTGTCTTCAACCGTCCCTCCTTCCTTCCCCCGGACCTTGGCATATGATCAGCTTACAGGCTGCAGTATAGGTCACAAGTAAATCTTTCAGGTCGGGTTCTCGGTATAAAGTTCAACAAGCTTGATCTGGGGATGGAAGGCAGTGGACGTGTATTATGGGTAAGGGTAGGAGTTTGGAGCTCAAACTGATGCTAGTAAAAGTTGCCAGCTCGGATCTGATACAGATCCGTAATCCACGGGTTGAAGACAATGAAGTACAGCTACTCTGATGGAACGTTATGGTGAGTACATAACTTCTTTTTTTCTTTGTATTCAAAGGTCACTACTCTTAGTTTTGAAGTATGTTTACGACTCTGTAAATGCTGCATCTAGGGCTATTGCCATTGGTACTGTTTTGAGGAGGTTGCCTGACTGCTGTTTCGGAAACTCCTAGGGTATGTCAGAAAGAGAGTGAATTTTCCTTTTGGATAGAGATTTAGTTTTTGTACCCTCCTCTGTAGAGGTTCATGAAAAAATGATGAGAAACATAAGCTGATTTAGGAAATATTTATTTTTTCTTTCTGCCTTCTGAAAATTTTCCAAGGGATTACCTGCTCCCTTGTCCAATTTTGGCAAGAAGCGTAAAGTCTCAGCAGAATACTAGTAAGCAGACCTTTAAAAAGCAATGTTACAGAGGTTCTAGAAAGAAGGGAAACCCAAAGAGCAAAGCACAGTCAAATAAGGAAGAATTGACTATGTAAGGGACCTTATTACCACCCTCTTCCAACCTGGCAGTCCTTTATCCCTTCTAGAATATCTGAATCTCCATTTGGCAACAGATTGTTTCAGACAAATGGGTTCTGAGGCTGATTCAGCAGGGTTTTATAGTTGGCAATGGGGGAAAAAATTCCACATCTACCAGCTCAAACCCCTCTGTTCCCTCCTGTCCTACAGCACATGCTGTCTTGGAGGGTAATAGGAGCTGTTCCTCCTTCCCAGTTGAGGAAAAAATGTTATGACCCTTAATTTCCTAAACAGTATGTGGTAGTGTATTATAATGCTTTCACTTCACAACCTGTTACCTCTTCCTTATTTGAGTTTTTTAGTAACCTTAGATTTAACAGATGCTTATTCCATTTCTATTCATCCAGACTTTAGATCTTAAGGCTTTGTGTTTAGATATGATTATCCTTTCTCTGCCTTACCCTTAGGGCTGTCCACTGCTGTAAGAGTGTTTACAGCTTGTATAACTCCTGTCATAGCCCATTACAGACTACATGTTATTCATCGATACATCTCTCTAACGCCCTCTCCATGCTTTCCCTCCATCCCTAGCTCTTTCTCCCCCTCTCCTCTCCACTCTCTCTCCCCCTCTCCTCTCCACTCTCTCTCTTCCCACGCTTTCCGCTCTCTCACTTGCTTTCCACTCTCTCGCTCTCCACTCTCTCGCTCCACTCTCCCCCCTCTCTCGCTCTCCACTCTCCCCCTCTCTCTCTCACTCTCTCCCTCCCTCTTGCTCTCTACTCTATCCCTCTCTCTCTCGCTCTCCACTCTCCTCTCTCTCGCTCTCTTCTCTCCTATCTCTCGCTCCCTCCACTCTCTCTCTTGCTCTCCACTCTCTCTCTCTCTTGCTCTCCACTCTCTCTCTCTTGCTCTCCACTCTCTCTCTCTTGCTCTCCACTCTCTCTCTCTCTTGCTCTCCATTCTCTCTCTTTCTTGCTCTCTCTCTCGCTCTCCACTCTCTCTCTCGCTCTCCACTCTCTCTCTCGCTCTCCACTCTCTCTCTCGCTCTCCACTCTCTGTCTTGCTCTCCTCTCACTCGCTCTTTTCTCTCCTCTCTCACTCTTTTATCTCCTGTCACTCCTCTCTCGCTCCCTCCCCCTCTCCTCTCTCTCCCCACTCTCTGTCCTCTCTCCCTCCTCTTTCTTCCTCTCTCCCCCTCCTCTCTCTCTCCTTCCTCTCCCTCCTCTCCCTCCCTCCTCTCTCTCTCTCCTTCCTCTCCCTCTCCTCTCTCTCCTTCCTCTCCCCCTCTCTCTCTCCTTCCTCTCTCCTCTCTCTCCTTCCTCTTCCTTCCTCCTCTCTCTCTCCTTCCTCTCCCTCCCTCCTCTCTCTCTCCTTCCTCTCCCTCCCTCCTCTCTCTCTCCTCTCCCTCCCTCCTCTCCCTCCCTCCTCTCTCCTTCCTCTCTCTCTCCTTCCTCTCCCTCCCTCCTCTCTCTCCTTCCTCTCCCTCCCTCCCTCCTCTCTCTCCTTCCTCTCCCTCTCTTCCCCCTTTCCTCTCTCTTCCCTCTCTCCTCTCTCTCTTCCCTCTCTCTCCTCTCTCTCCTCTCTCTCCTCCCTCTCTCTCTCTCCCTCTCCTCTCCTCTCTCCTCTCTCTCCTGTCTCTCTCCTCTCTCTCCTGTCTCTCTCGCTACTCTCTCCTGTCTCTCTCGCTACTCTCTCTCTCCTGTCTCTCTTGCTACTCTCTCTCCTGTCTCTCTCGCTCTCTCTCTCCTGTCTCTCTCGCTCTCTCTCCTCTCTCTCCTCTCGCTCTCCTCTCTCTCTCTCCTCTCTCTCTCGCTCTCCTCTCTCTCTCGCTCTCCTCTCTCTCTCGCTCTCCTCTCTCTCCTCTCGCTCTCTCCTCTCTCTCCTCTCGCTCTCTCCTCTCTCTCCTCTCGCTCTCCTCTCTCTCTCATGCTCTCCTCTCTCTCGCTCGCCTCTCTCACTCTTGTGCTCTCCTCTCTCTCTCGTGCTCTCCTCTCTCACTCTTGTGCTCTCCTCTCTCACGCTCTCCTCTCTCACGCTCTCCTCTCTCAAGCACTGTCCTTTGTCTCGTGCTCTCCTCTCTCGCTCTCCTCTCTCTCGCTCTCCTCTCGCTCTCCTCTCTCGCTCTCCTCTCGCTCTCCTCTCTCGCTCGCTCTCCTCTCTCTCCTCTCGCTCTCCTCTCTCGCTCGCTCTCCTCTCGCTCTCCTCTCTCTCGCTCTCCTCTCTCTCGCTCTCTCCTCTCTCTCGTGCTCTCCTCTCTCTCGCGCCTGCTCTCCTCTCTCTCGCGCTCTCTCCTCTCTCTCGCGCTCTCTCCTCTCTCCTCTCTCTCTCCTCTCTCCCTCTCCTCTCCCCTCTCTTTCTCTCCTCTCCCTCTCTTTCTCTTCTCTCCCCTCCCTCTCTCTTTCACTCCCCGACCTCTCTCTCTCTCCCCTCCCTCTCTCTCTCTCTCTCTCTCGCTCTCTCCCTTTCTCTCTCTCCCCTCCCTTTCTTTCTCTTTCTCTCATGAAAGATGCCCTATGCAGGTTGGGATTCCAAGACAACATTTGATCGTCTTTGACTCCATTACACAGTATGGTGTTCATGGGGTCCCTGCTAGACATCCTATTACAAAAAGCTTTTCTTCTACAGGAAAAAAAAAATAAACTTGTATTTAGATCTATTTTAGGAGTTTTCCACTCAGACTTCAGCCACTGCGAAGGAATACCTCAATATTCTGGGTGTCATGGCACCTATGATTCTCTGGCAAGATTCCACTTGAGAAAGATAGTTGTATCCGAGGTCTCTTTTGTCCCAGCCCCAACACTGCAATTCTAGGATTTGTGAAAAGATACTCACTAGCGTCTGATCTCCTCTAATCCAGATCTGTCCTTCTCTCCTGTTCCAAAGCAGTGTTGAGGGGAATAAAAGTGCAAGATCTCTCTAACAAGAAAGACAGATAAAAGCACATTAAATACAACAGATTCTAGCATTTGTAAAGGCTGTCAGCTCTCTGAATCGCCTCTGGTCCATTGGACCTCTTCTAGTAATTGCAGACAATAGTCTAATGAAGTAGTACATAAACAAAACTGTGTAAGAAACTTCGATGTGTGGAAGATTTTCAGCCCATATATATCTCTAATCACTGTATATTAATCGGATCAAACAATATTAGTAGAAGTAACGAACTTAAACTAGTCTTAAGTCAAAACGAAACAAAAAATAATAATAGAAAATATCTAATTGTACAGTATTACTAAGTATTTGAAAGTAATCCAAGCAAGGCAGGCAGTCTGTTTCCAGTTGAAAATCCTTTATTAAGTACACAGACAAGGTATCCAAGTAAAACAAAAATAGAGTAATAATTTCCTCACAAGCTTTCTAAATATATATATACTTTTTATCAGGCATGGGAGTGGTTTATTGTGCTGTAAAACAAAGTGTTTTGTATACATGTTAAATTCACATCCCTTCCCCAATCAGTGTGACAAAGCAAAGGGGAAAAATAAGAAATTGCAGACCACAGGGAGTCCAACAGGTAAAACAGCCAGTAAAAATGCAGTAAAATGCAAACCAGTACAAGTACGGTTGATTAGTCTTGTATTTACTAAGTATAAACTTCTTCAGGTCTTATTTTTATTCAATTTTATTTTTTTTTGCTTGTTTCAATCAAAGGGGGAACCAGACCCCCCCCCCAAATTTAGGGTAACTTATGTTAGCAAATGACATAACTTTATAGTGCAGTTTTATTTAGCATGCTTATATACTATCAAAGCAAACATTTCTGTGGCAGGTAAGCTGAGCGTGACAAAGGCAGACCCTCGGGAATCGAAACTAACTCTGGGTATTCCCCAAGATTTACTCCAGTTGTAGGAAATTCCTCGGGTAGACCTTTTTACCTCCTCTAAACAGTCAACTGGCAAAATTCTGTTCCAGGGCTCCATGTAAGAATGCTTGTAAAGCTGATGCCTTTTCTGTTCCTTGGACAGTAACGTTCTGTATGCTTTTTTTTTTTTAATCCTTTCCACTGATATCTTGGATACTTCTGAAGATTCAGAAAGAATCTTCCAAGATCATTGTGGTGACTCCCTTCTGGCCCAGGCAGCAGTAGATGATTTTCCTAGTCAGTGTTGCAGTACTGATTCTTGGGTCTTCCTGCCATGCAGACACCTGCAACTAGATGGATTTCCAATGTTTTTTGCATCATCTCTAGCTGATGAACATCTGAGGACCAATGTCTTGGCACCACGGAGTAAGAAGGGCATCCATTAATGCCATCTTCAGTGCTTTCTGGCCATGCAGTGTGAGGCAAGTCATCATGTGTTCAAAACGCCCAAAGTCCATTAGTCAGCTCATCACCCCCCCCCCCCCGAGCGTCTTCTTCTTCTAGTCTAAGTACCCCATTGGAGATATTCCTGAAATTTGTTAACAGGGATCAGAAGTTGCATGAAGTGTGGAAGCAAATTCTGCATATCTTTTCACTCATTTTGTTTGCTCTGCTTGGGGCTTCAGCACAATGCTTCTAATTTTTCCGACTATGCCAAATTCCTAACAAAACCCCGTAAATGCAGGGCCGAGGTATTAGCCGCTTATATGGGGTCCTATGGTTCGGTTCACTTGGCTTTGCAGCCCGTTGCTACCACTTGGTCTATGCAAACACCAGATTGGAAATGGAATGACAACATAAAATCAAGGACTTTGGCATTTCCGTAAAAACTCTGGCTCATGTTTCTAAATTGACCAGCATCCCAGGTTAGGCATCTTTACAGCTATCGTGGTATGGCAACTAATAAACCCAAACCATCTGGTGGTCAGCATGGCTCATGGTCTGCAGACATCTCACATCTGAGGTCACTTGGCAGATATCTGCTTCTGACAATCTGGTTTGAAGTCTGGGTCACATGGCTACTTCGGGTCATCCCTTCTAAATGGATACCCACACAGAAACAAGCTATTTCTTTTTCTTAACCTCATCCCTCAGCCACTTCAGTCAGACTGAAGCCCAAGACTTCTTAAAGCACAGGAATTCATGGCCCTCATGAAACCCAAGGAGCCCTCCAACATTTCTGTCCCTGAAGCCTCCCCATCTAGATGAAGCAGGGAGATCACCTCAAGGAAGATTCTGATTCCTTAAGCTCATAAGATGAGGAACAGTCTTACTCTGAGCATCTTCCACCTCAAACTTATCCAGATTCAGACTCTTCTGCTGCCCCCCAGAGGCACACACTTTTTAGGATTTTCTTTTATAGAATGAAGGAAGCTTTCAAACTGTTCTCACAAACTCAGACTCATTAATGGGAGCTCCCGAGGTTGCCTTCTCCTCAGGCCACTGGCTATTCTTTCTGTACACGTAGTACTGGATGATATATTTGAAGACCTTGCTTTACATCGTGATTCTTTACCAATTGTTCCTTTGAAGCTAGACAGTTTTTTAGAGTGCTTGATTTGCACAGGTACCTCTACAAAGAATCCCATGGGTTACCCCGCTGTAGACTAGACCTGAATCCACAAAAGGTGTACCTAAGGGGTCAGCTAGAAATCCCATTTCTAATGATTAGGAAAATAGACTATTAGATGTTGGGGGGGGGAAGACTTACACCTCTGCCACTCTTTTATAAGACAATTGAATTGCCAGTTCATATGATAAAGTATCATGAATTGCTGCAAGACAGAATTCTATCTAAGGTGGAGTCTGTTGTGGATAGAACCTTAAAAGAAGAAATGTCAGGAGACTGCAAGAGAACATTATAGAAGGGGGTACTACACACATTTCAAAGAAATCCCACCTTTTTTTAGGCATCCCAAAACCAACAGAAGAACAAGAGCCTTTTTACCACGTGTCTACTGGGAACTACTTTATCAAGGATCCTGTCAGCCTGTTGCTCCAGGTAAGGAGGGAAACTGCAGCTATTCAAGGATCGTTTTAGTCCCAAGAAAGGAGGACACCTGGAGGCTTATCTTGGACTTTTTCAAAATGAAATCTGTTTCTTAGCATCCCAAAATTCAAAAATGTTTACTGCACATGAATTACTTCCCATGATATTTCAAGATGCCTTTGTGGTCATTTCAGACCTAAAGGATGCTTAACCTCCATGTACCCATAGCAGGCAGACACACAAAATACCTATGATTTGTAGCTGTAGGCTGTCTCTATTCTGTTCTTTACTCGCTTTAATGTCTCCAACTGTTTTGGAGTTCCTTATACCATGACATTATTGGACCCCATTCATAAGTCAAAGTATGATCAAAGTTAATTAAATTAGTTTTGTTCCAGTCTTTGATGTTGGCCAGAAGTGCTGTTAGCAGCACCTGCAATATGCCTAGAACGGACGACTCTTGCATTTCATATGGAGTTAAATTTTTTAGGAGACCCATTGCGCCTGCTACTCTTGGAATTATTTTGGTATCCTTCTTCCACATTGCCTTTGTTTCTACGTGTATCCTGGTGTTTTATGACTTTTTCTCTCTTATCAAGTAAGACAGTGTAATCACTGGGTGTAGCAGTTTCTGTGGGAATTCTTACTTTTGTCTTGTTTTCATGGACTACTGTGTTTGGTTTTCCTGTATTTATTTATTTTTATTACATGTTGATAATGGGTGATGACACATGATATAAACTTCATCATTTTCTCTAATGCTTCATGGCTTGTGTTTCCAGTGCTTCTCAGCTACTTCAATATTGTAATGTTTGCACAATCCCCAATGCAAGAGCCTTGCCACATTGTTATGCCTTTCAGTATACAGGCCTTCTGCTATTAGTGTCGCACCTAGCAACGATTTGTGCAACCGTTTCCAATTCTGATTTACAAAACTTCTGACTCTCCCACGCGTTCAATGGATTTTGTAAAATGTGCACGTAGTCCACTATCCTGGGTCTCTAATATTAACCTTTCATCTTTTTGTTTAAATTCCCCTTTCTCTAACCATTCCTACATAGAGCCTGTTCGACATGAGGTTGTTCAAGGAGTTTCCTTTACTTGCAACTGTATTTCTACCTTTCCCACATTTTTCTTTCTCACCTCACCGTTATTTTTCGTTTTTTAGCGCACGCATTCGGTTGCTTCATGATTTTTTTGTCTACTTCTGGTTAGGTTTCTATTCCTGCTTGACACCAGTATGTCTGCTAAACTAAACAGTGAAGGCATCCTGGATTTATTGGAGTCAAAGTAGCCTGGAATGTTCTCTTTCATTGTGTTTTGATCTGATGAGGTCAGCACATATGTATGTAGTCTTATGATTGCAGATCTATACATGTAATTAATTTCAAGGAGACCCATACCTCCTTCAGAACGAGGAATATTTATTCAATCTTGGTATACACTGATTTATTTATTTATATATATATATATATATATATATATATATATATATATATATATATATTATTATTATGTATATTGTTTTGATAAATGTAAAGCATTTTCCTTATTTCCTGTCCAGCTGGGTCAGTACCTTTGGGGACCAATCACTCCAAAACTGAAGTTCGAACAGGAAAAGCAAATTGGTTTATAGCTAGGACTTTGTTCTTAGATGTCAGAGCTGTTTTCAGTGTTAATTTTAGTCTTCTAAAATATTCTTTACCGAGGTTTTGTTTGCATTTGTTCACCTTACCATGTTTTGTTGTTGATCTTTCATTAATTCCCAACTATTTATATACTCCCTACTGCTAGAGTTTCTTTGTATCACATTTCTGTCCCGGACTGATATTTTCCTTTTGCTTCAGCTTTCCAGTTTTAAATGTTGCTTTTGCATTTTTATCAAGACAAAGTGAAATTGTTATATCATCTGAGAGTTTTGACCCCTTCCAGTTGTGCTTTCAGCTCATGTGATGAACTGTACGGTTTAAATCATCCACTAAAAGAAAAGTCTTTACACTTTGCAAGCCATATTGTAACCATGTAATCATGACTTCATTTGTTAAGTAGACAGCTTAATGGGATAATAATTTGTCCTTTATCATGGCGTAACTGCAGAGTGATTTGCCACTGTTTCATGGTCACTGTAATGTAATTGACCAATGTAGGGAGTATCTTATAAATTTGTAAGCACTGCTTTATCCGTGAATGGGATGCTGTTACATGCTTTTTTTGTAATCTATCCATGTCATACTTGGATTCTTCTCCTTTTTACAATTTTCCGTTATGTCTTTAACAAGAAATGATCTTTTGTTCCATATGACTGACTTTTGTTTCCCTTTTGTTCTATTGCCATGATTGAGTTTTCTTATAAATGACTGTAAACTGTTGTCAGCCTCAGTTCCAGTATATAGTTTAGACTTCGGAAGGCAAGTTATTGGCCTATAGTTTTTAGGGTAGCTTTGCAGGTTCACTCTTGGAGTATTGTTTTTCCTGTTGACCAGGTCGGTGTCTGTTAGTTGTGCACATATAAGTAGTTTTTACCCTGGACTAAATCTTTGTGTAAAGATATTAATACTTTTAGCCAGAAGTAAGTTACTGCGTCTGGGCTTGGGGTTTTCATTTGGGAGCTTTTTTTAATTTTGTTTCACATTTCTTTGGCCGTTATGTCATCCCATCCCATTCCACTTCATATCATGTACATTTGAACTTCTTACTGTTTTGTTTGTTTATTTTTTATTTCTATCCATTCATCATCTTTGTTCCACAGGGTCTTTGCAGATATTTCTCCAAAATGTCATAGATACACACACACACACACACACACACACTTTTTTTTGTGGTGGTTATGTTTCTTTTGCTTAGTTTCCCAATTCTCTATATAAAAACAATTGGGTCGTCAATTAATTGCATATTTCATACTTTTCCTTTATAGTTTTCTGCACATATTCAAAGTTTTTCTGCCTGTGCTGATTATTTGCAGTATTGTATTGTATGGTAGATTCTCGTCTATTCTAATAAACCGCTTTTATCATGTCTATCTTTAAGTATTTTCGTTGATAAGTTTCCTCCTCTGTACTGTGTCAGTGTCTGTCTCCATGTCTTAATTGCTTTATAAGTTTTCTCTGTTCACTACTTCCATGATGGAATTTGATTTCTTCCTTTCCTTTATTGCCCTATATTTTTTTGGTAAGACTTTATTACTGTACAACAAAATTAATCGCAGATGTATTCTATTTACTGCTTCATTACATGAATTTCTGTTACTAGTCTTGATCATTGTGTTCATTTGTTTTATCAGACTTGTAACAATTTTGGTCTTATAGGCTTTATGTAATCTATTTTTTATCTTAATATGTCTATCTTTTCGAAATGAAACAACTCTTTCCCCTTAGATCTTTTTCTTCTAAACTGAGGACTCCTCCTTTGCCCACAGGAAACTGAGAATAATCCACAGAAAGTTTATTTGCATTATAAAATTTTCCATTTCCGGATGCCTTTTCCTGTATTTCTTTTTGAATGTCTTTGCTGCTTTTTTGGATTTATTAGCTTGCTTTCTCTTTTTGCATAAATATTTCACCTGATTAAATCGCTTTCCCACTTCCATATTTCTTTAGATGGCTCTTGCTCCATCTGTTTCATCTTATTTTGGGGACTGATTGATTGTTCCATCATGCTGTGACATAACCAGTATTAGACTTACTGCACTAAAGTCCTTCACTTCACAAATATTCCATACCTTCAGCTTCTATTTGTTTAACTTCTACATTACTGATCTATTGTTCTACATTCCCCCTTTGTGATATTTTTTGTATTGTGAAAGTTTCTATAACTGGGTGCCTTTGCCTGAATTTTTCCTCTAATCTCTTTGGAGCTGCTGTTTTAATATTGATTAGTTTGGCTTTCTCCTTTGCATAAATATTGCACTATATCTGGTCTCTTTCTTTCCCATGCCCATGTGTCTTTTTTTTAATAGCTTTCAAAAATATCTAGGTTTTGTTCTTTATGTTTTCACACTTCCTTAGTTGCTTTTTTTTTTCAAATAGCCCAAGGTTTCTTGGTTTATGTAATGTTTTTATTAATCTGTTGCTTTAAATGAAGACATAATTGCATTTGAAGCTTTTATCAGTTTTTCCATTGCAAGTATTTTTCTTTCCTGTAATTTCTCTTTCAGTCTTTTTCAATATCTTCTATCCAGAAATTCTGGGCTCCTTGTAATACATAATTTCTTGCTTATCTTCAGTAGCATAATCTGTCATCTTTATGGCTCTTTTTTATTTTTTTTATTTATTTTTTTTTTGCATGTCAGTTTGTTTTTTTGTGGCTACCATTTTCTTCTGCATCAGGGGAGCCAGCTTGTACCTGGCCTAACCCCATTGTAGGAATGTCTCCATGTCTTGAGGATTCTACACTCTTATTTATACCCTGCTTCTATCCATGATATATGCTGTATCAAATGCAGCTATATATCAGTGTCATCTTGGTGAGATTTTGTGAAAACAGGATCTGTGAAGGTACTCACTAAGACTTGAGAATTCATTCAATTCCAGCCATACTACTCTCCTTTGCTTGCTGACTTTTATCTCTCCATTTGGCCCTGCTTTACCATTTAGTCTGCCCACAGCTCCTGGAGGCTTCACAAATGCTTTAGCTTCTCTGATAACAGATTGTAGAACTCTGGGGATATTTACCCTCTACTTAGATGACTGCTTCAGGGAAAATACACAACAGAAACTCTGGACGCCTTGCAGATCACTCGACTGCTTTCAAAAGGTGGTTCTTGCTGTAAATCTTCACAAGTCACAAATGCTTCCTCAAACAAGAATCTTGTCTCTGTTGGGCCAAATCTATGAAGGCTCCCAGAAAGCCTTTTTTTCCCTGGACAAGGTATCCTTTCTGACAAACTATTGGCCATCCTGTTGCCAAAACACATCATAGCAAGGGAATTTCTAAGGATTCTGGGTTACATGGCAGCTTGCGTACTAAAGATTTCTCTTGCAGAGTTGCACATGCGAGAACTTTAATTGTTCTCTAGCATTCCTAACCTGTGGGTACCCTCTTTGTCTCTTTCTGTGCCAGAAGAAGGAGCTGCTGTGGTGAAGAACACTATCCTGCAGAACCCAGGTGTGAATTTGTCATTACCAGAAGCAGACCAGACCATCCCCACAGACAGTTCAGACAGCTTGGGAGACTCTGGCTTCGTGGAATTGGAGGGCATCTAGACACCACAGCAGAGAGAACTGCATGCAAACCAGAAGGAACTGCTAGCATTTTACCTGCCCATAAAGGACTTTCAGCAGTATGTAAAACCAAGGACCTTGCTGATTTGGACAGCCAATGCCATAGTAATGCGGTACATAAACAAGCAAGAAGGTACTGTCTCTTATCCTGTTTGGAGTTTCATTAGGAAGTGTTGGATGCAGGTTCAAGAACTAACACGACTATTATAGCATCTTACATTCTGGGTCGGAACAGAACCCTGGCAGCTTCTTTAAGGAGGTATATTCTAGACCCCAGCAAATTGGATGTTAAGAGAGTGGTGTTCCTGGACCTAACCTTACAGTGGGGGATCCCCTCAGTAAACCTGTTCACCTCTCCCCAAAACGGACAAGTACAAAAGTTCTGCTCCAGAATTAAGAGAGGCACTTGGATTGTAAATGCATGCTTTCTCTTTTAGTTGGGCAAACCTGTTCCTGTATGCATTCCCACCCTTGCTTCTGATTCCCAGGATACTGATAAAAGTCAGAGTGGACAGACCCAGTATTATCCTAGTGTAACCCTTCTGGTTGAGGCAACACTGTTCTCCCTCTTGTTTGGCCTTTGACGATGGAAGATTCCACACCCTACCACAGGAAATAGATCTCATTCAAGCCAAGGGATCTGTTTTCCATCCACACCTAGCCGCACTCATTAACAGCCTGGAGGATTGGGTTTTAACACCAAGAAATGTTAGCTATCCAAGGAGGTGCTTTCCATTGTAAAGGAGGCAAGGAAATGCAGTACCAGAAAATTATACTTGGCAAAACAGAAGAGATTTTCTGTCTGGTGTCACAGGAAGATCACAAACCCAAAGATCCTCACGATGTCTTTCACAGGAATAGGGTAACATTTGAAACAAACCTTTCGTTCATTCCCAAGGTGCTTTCAGAACTCACCCTAAACCAGGCTTATCCACCTACTATTCTTCCCAAATCGACAAAAACAGAATAAGTGTTTCATTCCTTGGATGTACCCAAGCAGATCAGGTACTATCTATGCAGGGCAAAACAAACTCTAATAGAACAGAGCAATTGCTGGGGCTTTTGAAGAGGGTAAAGACGGCAGAGCTGTCTCCAAACAAACCATTTCCAAGTGAATAGTCAGGTGCGTTAAGTTCTGTTACTCTAGTTAAGGAAAAATTCTACTTGGTCATATAAAAGTAAACTCCACCAGGCATGGAGCAGTTACTTCTATTTTTCTTAAAGTACTCCCCATCCAGGCCTGCCTAGAAGCAGCCACATGGAACATTGCACACAATTTTTTTTTACAAAACACTGTGTAATCTAGGCAATATCTTCAGGACTAGGGTAGGATTTACTACTGCCATCCTGAAGCACCTTATTTCCTAGGGTCCTACAGATTACCTGCCACCCACCAGTCTGCTTTGGAAGTCCTCAAAGACTCACTGCTGCAACACTTGTCTACAAAGAACATTACAATTTTGTCCCACTTACCATAATTGAGACATTAAAGTTTATCAGTGTTGCAGTACATAATCCCACTTTCCTCCCCCTTGTTGGGTGCACAGGGTAGAGGAGTTCACTGTAGATGGGAGGCAAAACAATGATTTTTTCTTTCTTACTCATTCAAACAACTGGGGAAGGCCATGCTGTCCTCCGGCATCAAGCTTGGAAAGACCTGAAGATGGTGCCAGTGGACGCCTTTCTTATACCGTGATGTCCAGATATGTCCTCAGATGCTTGTCTGTTAGGGATTATGATAACCACAACCAGCCCATTTTCCAGAGTTATCTGCATGGCAGGAAGACCCAAGAATCAGTACTGCAACACTGACCTACTATATCCTCTACAAGTGTGGTAACTTGCTCACAAATGTACTTTGTCTCCTTTTGGAAATGGCCAGGGGCAATTACCATGTTCTTAAAGACCCACACAGGAACAGAGGTGTTTGATACATCTCGACCCCAAACAACTTCAGATGAATGCTTGGATGATAGTAAACTGGTGCCTAAAAGGTATTAAAACTGAGAGTGTGCTGCGGGTAGTATTGGAAGCAAGAAAGCCTGCTGCTAGAAAATCCATATGTAAGCAAGTAGAAAAGGCTTTCTAGTTGATGCCAACAACATAATCGGCACCTTTTCAGGGCTAGTGTTTTTGGCCCATCTTACTGCTTTATCAAGGTTCATTTCAGTGTTTGCGCCCATGAATTCCCTGTTTCAATGCTTCCTCATGTCAAAATGTTTTTGAAAGTGGTGCGGCATAAGAAGGCTCCCAGAAATCCAGTGGCTCCTCCTTGGGATCTTAATTTTGTTTTAGAGAAGCTAACATCTTCATATGTTGGTACTAGGCTATCTGCCCTAGGGCCTATACAAGCCTAGCCATAACAATTCCCTGGCTATTTCTTCCCACACTATTTACTTCCCTGGACCCCTGTCTAGCAGGGCGACTGACGTGATCCCCGGGGTGAATTTCCTTTCTCCCATCCAATTGTCAAAGGTTCCATTTTGAAGAGGGCCAAAGAGGTGCTGTGCTTGACGTGTACGGGCAGTCTATTCCAGAGTTTGGGGAGTCTCTGGGTCAGGAACTTATCCGTCCAGCATGTTTTGTTTATTTTGATGACAAGGTTTAGATCCCTGGAGCGTGTGGCTCTGAGGGATTGGGATTTCTTTAAGTATACATGTCCAACAGCTCTGGGTTTGACATGGCCTTGTATTTTAAGCAAAGATCGCCTCGGAGTAGACGATATGCAACAGAGTATAGCAGGAGTTTTTTAGACGGTCAGCATAGGGCATCTGCTTTAGGCATGTGATTGTTTTAGTGAGGTATTTCTATGGCCTTCCCAGTTCATAGGTAGGTACTAGGCTATTGGCCCTAGGGCCTATATAAGCCTAGCCAAAGGTACCCTGGCTTTCGCCACCCAAGAAAATTGTTTTCCTGTGCCACTGTCAAGCAGAGCCACAAAAGTGATCCCTGGGGTGAATTTCCTATCTCCCATCCAATCATCAAGATTTTTCTTGAAGAGTGCTAATGAGGAGCTTTGTTTGATATAGATAGGTAGTTTGTTCCAGAGTATGGGAAGTCTCTGGGACAGGAATCTATCCCTCCAGCATGTTCTGTTTATTGTGGTGACGAGGTTTAGGTCCCTAGAGCGTGTAGCTCGTAGGGATTGGGATTTCTTTAAGTGGAGCATGTCTAAAAGCTTTGGATTTGACATAGCTTTGTGTGTTAGGCAGAGATCGCCTCTGAGTAGGCGATATGCAACAGAGTTAAGCTGCAGTTTTTTGAGACTGTCTGCATAGGGCATCTCTTTGAGGCCGGTAATCCTCTTTGCTTGGTATTTCTGTGGCCTTTCCAGTTGTTGTAGATGTCTTGTGAGGTACATACCAAAAGGGGCATTGTACTCTATAATGGGTCTAATGAGTGACGAGTAGAGGGGAACAATGACCTCTTTTTTCCTGGATGAGAAACCTTTTGTGATGAGGTGTGCCACATAGAAGGATTTCCTGACTACTGTGGTGATGTGATTATCAAAGGAGAGATTACTGTCCACCTGTGTCCCAAGGTCTCTTATCACACTTTCGGTGTTAAGTAGACTACCACCTGTGTGGTAGTTCATGGGTACTGAGTTTTTACCAAAAGGAATGACAATGCACTTTTTGGCACTGAGCTTGAGGCCATGGCTTTGACACCAGGCATCTGTCTCAGTAAGGCCCTTTTGTAGGATGTCCACATCTTTTGGAGTTTTGATTATGGCTCCTAGTTTGCGGTCATCTGCGAACTTCGTTCACCAAAGACCTTCTGTGTTGGCCTGTACTTCAGAGAAGTAGATACCAAACAGGAGAGGACCCAGGACTGAACCCTGTGGTACTCCACTTGTCACTGGTCTGAAGCTGGATTTGGAGTCTGCTACTTTCACAGTGTGGGTTCTGTCAGTGAGCCAGTTGGCAACCCATCTTGTGACATAGGGATTTATACCTAGTTTAGTGAGTTTATCTATAATTCCAGAGTGGGGGATGGTGTCAAAAGCCTTGGCAAGATCTAGATAGGCTGTGTGGCCCACCTTACCCTCATCTACGGTTTTGGTGACTGCTTCAAAGAAGTCTATCAGGTTTAGGAGACATGATCTGCCTTTTACAAACCGGAACTGGGTGGGGTCCTGAGTTTGGAGATTACCAATGTCATTGTTTATAAGTTCCATGATGATATGCTCCATAGCCTTGCAGACCAGGCTCGTTAGGCTAATGGGGCAGTAGTTTCCGGGGTCTGTGGTGGCTCCCCCTTTGTGGAGTGGGATAACTGTCACTGTGCACCATTCAGTGGGCACATAGCCTGAGGTGAGGCTATGATTGAACATGGTACTTAGTTGGGGTGCCAGTTTGTTCTGTAGTTCATGTAGAACACAGCCTGGGATGTCGTCAGGTCCCATGGATGCTGTGTTCTTGGCTTTGGATAGTGTGGTTTTTACCTGTGCAGCTGTGATTACAGGAACTTTGCATTCTTGGGCCCTTTAGGGGATGACAGAGGGATAAAGTTAGCACTGAACCTATCTGCCAGGATGTTGGCAATATCCGTTGGTTCTGTATATTTAGTGCCATTGTGCTGTAACTCAGAGCAGATCTGAGTGTTGCCATTGAGATTCTTGACATAGCTATAGAATGCTTTGTGGTTGTCTTTAGAGTCAGTGGCGATTTTTGTTTTCATAACTAGCTTTGGAGGATTTTATGAGGGATGTCAGCTTCTTACTGAAGCTGACCAGGGAGTTTCTCCAATCATGGGATTTTACTCTTTTTTTGCAACAGTTTCTTTCTTCTGTTGTAGAGTTTATAGCATCTTGGTTCTGTTAGGAATTGCACAATCCATGCACTCATGTAAGTGCTTATAAAGTGCATTTGTGTAGGATTCAGCAGTCATACCTCTATTGTCCGTCGGCATGGGTGTCGTGAAGTTTGCCACTTCTGTGTTAAGAAGCGTGAAGTTGGCTTTGGAGAAATTTTTTACTGTGGTTTCCATAATGGGGGGTGGGGGAGGGATGTGGATGTCTAGGGTGATTAGCTTATGGTTGGATCTGACCAACGAGGAATTGACCTCTGGTGTGGAGCACCGGTTGCCCATGTTGGTAATAACCAGGTCTAGGAGGATATTGCTGCCCCTGGTGGGGGTGTTGATACGTTGATCCATGGCATTGGAATTTATGAATTCCAGAAAACGTTGAGCACAAGAGTTTGGTACATGAGTAGTTTTCCCAGTTAATGGTAGGGTAGTTGAAATCGCCCATTATTAGGGTGTTAGGTTGTTCCCTAATATTTTCCAGTGTATTAAGAAATGAGGAGTGGGAATCCTGGGACATGGTGGGGGATCTGTAGCAAGCTACAATTTGGATTGCGGTCTTGCCCAGAGTTAGTTGCACTTGGATAATCTCGGATGCATTATGCTGAACAACTAGCCTGGAGATGTGGCTATCCTTAATGAGTATGGACACGCCTCCGCCTTTAGTGTTTCGGTCCAGGTTAGGTGGCCGAAAGGTGTGGTATGAATTATAGCCTGGTAATGCAGGGGTACTGTCTGGAGCCTTGAACCAAGTCTCTGTCACTGCACAGATGTCGATGTTCTCCATTTTAAGGAGTGCCTCGAGAGAGTGCATTTTGAGGTTTAGACTTCTAGCATTGAGTAGCAGTACCCTCAGATTCTTCTTGCCTGTACCTGTTAGGGTGGTGAATTTGACATTTGAACCTTGCCTAAAAAAAGGCACTATAGGGGTGGCTAGAGCCTTAGCCAGTATCCGGAATCCCAGGGGCGACAGGTGCAGGCCATCTCTGGCAAAGCATTGTGGCCTGTTGATCATGTCATCCCAGGCAGACAGATACTGGATCCCCTTAGAATGACACCAGAAGCTTAGCCAATTGTTGAAGTCAATCATTTTGTCCTTGTACTGTGGTATCAGTCTGGGTGATGGCAGGATGCTACTCAGGGCTAGGGTCTTACCTGCCTGGGCTACAAGATCGGACAGCTCCTACATGTCCCTTTTCATGTAGTCCAAGGAGGTACGTCTCGGGTCATTCACACCAACATGGACAATGACAGAGTCATATTTGTACTTGTTGTAGAGTGACCTGAGTGCATGTGTTATGTGGCGGATCCTGGCACCCGACAGGCAGCTGACCGTAACTTTCTCCTTGTTTAGCATGGTGAGTGGAACATCAGTGTGCCTGACTATAGAGTCACCTATGACTAGAGTGTTGGGTACGTTGTTATGCCTTATGGGCTGTGGTTGAGTGGCACACTGAGTTTGTGGGCTATGTATCATTTGGGTTGTGTTGGGGGGTGGAGGTTGCTTGTGTTTCTGCTTTGGAGGTCCCTGTTGCTTAGGCAGGTTTTTACTGAGAGCCTCCGCGAATGTAGGTGTGTGTTTTGTGTTTCTATGTGTGTGTTTTGGTGGTGTAGGTTTTAAGGGACTATGTGCTGAGTGTGGTGTGGTGCAAGTGTTTACCTTCTCCTCTTGACTGTCTAGCCCAGTCTTGGGTGAAGAGAGCTTTGCTTCCAGTTTGATATATAAGTGCATCTCTCACAGGTTGTAGTGTTGGGTGGTAGGAGGAGAGGGTTGTCTGTGTACATGAAGCAATTACTGCATTGCCCCAACATGCCCAGATTCATCAGATAGACAGGAGAAACCACCGGGGGCTTACCCTTAGACATGCCTGGATAGGTGCTTATTTGTTAAGTACTAGAAACTGTTTTCCTCTAGACAGTGAGGAAAGTTGAGTGCTGTAGTAATTTGTAGCTTATTTAGTGCTTACAGTAAGTTCTGAACAAGTGCTGAAACAAAAAACTGGCTAGTTCTAAGAAACAAAATTAAGCTAGAAGGCTTCCCTCCAACACAGAAAGGTGTGGGCCCTAGAAGCCTACAAATAGTCCTGGGCACAGCAAATCTATATCCAGACTAGACTACCCACAGGAAAGGCAGGAAACGAGCTTAGAAAAAGTTTTTTTTTTTTTTTTTTTTTTTATGTATTTTCAGAGTTCGGCCTGTCTCCATATTAGTTACCTCCTGCACCTGTTAAGCCGGACAGATACTACAGGGTCCCAGATTCCCATAAATTTCTATATAAAAACCCTGCTGCGGACCCAGAAACTATCTCACAGGGTCCCAAAGGGGTGAAGGCTGCTACTGCTTAAAACCCTGTTCCCTCAGATCGGGATTCTACGGCTCTGGACAGATGGGGGGGGGGGGGTTTGTACACTTCTGCTATCTTGGCTGTAAGGGCTTTAAATTGTCGATTTCATACGCTCAAATATCATCAATATTTAATGTGTTTGTTAAAACAGAAAATGTTGACAAATTCTGAATGTTCTGAAAACAAAGATTTGCAGGATTTATTGCATGCAGCTGAAGAAGTGGGAAATCATACTTTGCAATGTGGCTATGATTCACTGGAGGTCTCGTGCAGGGCCGCTGTTACAGGTTCTGTTATTAGAAGGCATGCTTGGTTAAAAGAACAGGATCTGCCCCATCATGTTAAGGCAAAATTATTGGATGCTCCATTACAGCATGATTCTTTGTTTGGTGTTAAGGCAGAAGAGGTGTTAAAGAAAATGGAGGATAAAGCTAAATCTGTGCAGACAGTAAAGGATTTCTTACAGGTACAACCACCCAGATTTAGCAGGAACTGGCCTTCTAAGAATTGGTCCTTTCTAGCGTCAGACAGGCCACAGAGAGGCAGATTCAGACACCCTTGAGGCAGGCAACAGCCCCAGGGCTCATACAGGCCCAAACAATGGGGTGATTCTACCTCCAAAAGCAGAGAAGACAAATCACAGCCTTATAGGAAACAGTCCCAATGACTTCCCTCTGCCAATGCCAAGCACTTACCTTTTGGCAGCACCCTTAGGGGGAAAGCTAGCACTTTTTTCACAAAACTGACACAGGATCACCCAGGACAAATGGGTCTTAAATAGAGTCTCTCAGGGCTACAGGTTCCACTTTCACACCCTTCCAAAGGCAAAAGGTATGCCAGGCCTGCCACACAATCAATGGGCAGAGGCACAAAACCAAGTTTCGTCTCTCATGGACATGAGGGCTATTCAGCCAGTGCCACAACAAGAGCAGGGACAAGGATTTTACTCAAGGCTTTTCTTAGTGCCAAGAAAGGACAAAGCCTGTAGACCAGTTCTGGACCTGTCTATTCTAAATACTTTTCTGGACGTTCCAAAATTCAAAATGTTGACTCTGTAGCAACTTCTGCCCATGTTGGGCACAAAGGCTTGGCTTGTAACTTTGGACCTCAAAGAGGCATACCTGCATGTACCAATCAGACAATCTTGCAGAAGATACTTTAGATTCATAGCTGGCACAATGCACTACCAATTCTCTGCACTGCCCTTTGGCTTATCTACTGCGCCCAGGGTCTTCACAAAATGACTGGCACCAGTAATTGCTTTTTGCAGACAAAGAGGAATTCAAATATATCCCTACTTGGACGACTGCCTTATTCAAGCAGAGACCAAAGACATTCTACTAAAGCATCTGGCGTTCGTAAAAAGATTACTAATTTGCCTAGGGTACACAGTAAATGAAAAGAAATCAAAACTAGTACCCTCTCAAGAGATAATATTCCTGGGTGCAAGCTTAAATACAACTGCCCAGATGGCTTATCTCACCCCAGTCAAACAAAGGCAACTGACTTCTTACTTCAAAAACATGGCAACAAAGGCCCAGTTATCTGCAAGACAAATTCTGCAGGCTCTGGGCTACATGGCATCCTGCATTCTACTAATTCCATATGCAAGACTGCATATGAGAAAACTACAATGGTATCTAAAAAGTGTTTGGACTCAACACTGCCACAGCCTGGAAAAAATAATTACTCTCATTCCCTGCTTGCAACAGGAGTTTCGATGGTGGGCACAGGCTTGTCACCACAACAAGGGACAGCCATTCACTTTACCCACAGCCAGGCAGGCACTAACAACAAATGCATCAGATTATGCCTGGGGGGCACACATGGCAGGAAAATGTATTCAGGGCACATGGCCCACAAACCAAATGCATCTTCATATCAATCAAAAAGAGATGCTAGCTGTACAGAATGCCCTGACAGCCTTCAAGGACCTACTTCATCTAGGACAACTGCTGATAGACGGACAATACTACAGTCATGTGGTACATAAACAAGCAAGGAGGCACACATTCCTACCCCTTCTGCAGACAGACCATGACTTTGTGGAACACAGCATTGACTTTTCAAGTACAACTGCAAGCACAATTCCTGCCAGGAAAGAAAAATACTTTGGCAGACTAAGCCGAAACCTCATGGATCCTCACGAGTGGAAACTAGATCCACAAATCTTCAGCATGATAACAGGGAAATAGGGATGCCCAGACATAGATCTGTTTGCTTCCCCTCACAACTGCCAGCTACAGAAATTCTGCACTCGGACGTATCACAAACAAGCATGGAAAGTGGACACCCTTTCATTCAGCTGGAAAGCCCTCACAGTATATGCCTTCCCTCCTCTGCCTCTCCTCCCCAAGGTACTCCTAAAGGTCAGACAAGAGAAGCCAAATCCTAAAGAGCTTGTCTCAAGGCCCAGCCTGGACATTGCCTCAAATTCCTCATTTGCTGACCCAACAAAACAATCAGATCCTACACAGCCAACTCAGAACCCTAAATCTGGCTGCAATGTAAACTTTCAGAACACACCTCTCTCTAAAGCAGTTATGGATGTTATTTTGGAGGCCAGGAGGCCCAGCACTAGAAAATCTTATGCAGAAAAATGGAAGAGATTCTGTGCTTGGAACCAGGCACAGGGAATTGACACGCTTGTACCAAATATTCCTCAGATTTTACAATACCTAACTGAGATGCTGGACAAAGGCCTCTCCTTATCAATTAAGATCCATGCCTCTGCCATTTCAGCTCACTACAATACGGAACCACCTATTTTCTCTCATCCACTGCTAAGGCAGCATCTCAGAGGGGCGAAAAACATAAGACCTCCAAGGAGAGCACCAACACCTGCGTGGGACCTCAATTTTGTCTTGGCAAAACTCACACTGCCTCCTTTTGAGCCAGCCAATACAGCTGAACTTATCTTGGAAAACAGCTCTTCTCCTAGCAACTACTTCAGCATGAAGAGTCTCAGAGTTATAGGCACTAATGGCTGTGGAACCTTTTATTATTTTCCATCTGGACAGGGTTTCTCTAAAGACAAACCCAACATTTATGCCTAAGGTAGTGTCCAGTGTGGCTCTGAACCAAACCATACATTTGCCTACCTTTTATCCAAACCCGCAGAATAAGGGGAAGAGACTTCTGCATTCATTGGACATACACATTCAGCTATGCTTTTACTTGGACAAAACTAAAGCTTTCAGAAAGACTGAGCAACTCTTAGTGGCATATGCTGCAGGATCACAAGGACAGGCTATTTCAAAGCAGACTATTTCAAAATGGATAGGCCACTGCATTCGTTTCTGCTATTCACAACATGGCAGATCAGTGCTTAAGGGCATTAGGCCACATTCTACCAGAGCAGCAGCCACTTCAGCAGCCTTCCTCAGAGGAGTACCAACCAAGGACATTTTGGAGGCTGCAACCTGGACTTCAGTGCACACTTTTACAAAGCACTACCGCTTACCTCTTTACTCTAAATCCAGAGCAGGCTTTGCCACTGCAGTTCTGCAGGGCCTCATAGCCACTCCTAATTCTATTTAGGCCTAGCCACCCAACCTCAGCTTTGGGATTCAACCCAAGAGTAATGACTGCAACAGTGAAACACGAACATAGTACAGTTTTGTACCTGCCATAAATGTAGATGTTTGAGTGTATTCACTGTTGCAGTCCAGGTTACCCACCCACCATCCCCCTTTCTTTGCTGGGACTTATCTGTACTTCTCTATCCTATGCAACCTGTTCGGTGTATTTGCTTGTAGATGAAGGTATTGTTTATTTTAGTGCATGCTTTTATAAGCAATGTTTGTTTAGCCTACCCTTTTGGGGGCACCTGACATGTCAGCTGCATCTTTTATACCCCTGGCGCACTGACGTCAAGGAAGAGTCGACAGCAACCGACGTCGGACCAGGACTTTGGAATTCAGGCTGACTGCGGGTAGCCTGCCAGCAGGATAACCCAAGAGTAATGACTGCAACAGTGAATACACTCTAACATCTACATTTATGGTAGGTACAAAACTGTACTTTCTCTGCACTGCCCTTTGGCTTATCTACTGCGCCCAGGGTCTTTACAAAGTGCCTGGAACCAGTAATTGCATTTTGCAGACAAAGAAGCATACAAATCTATCCTTACTTGGATGACTGTCTCATTCAAGCAGAAAACAAGGACATTCTTTTTCAACATCTGGCGTTTGTAAAAAGGCTTCTAACATGCCTAGGGTACACAATAAATTAAAAGAAATCACAACTGGTACCCTCTCAAGAAATTACATTCCTGAGTGCAAGCTTGAATACAACTGCCAAGATGGCTTACCTTACGCCTGACAAACAAAGGCAACAGACTATATACTTCAAACACATGGCAACAAAAACCCAGTTATCTGCAAGACAAATTCTGCAGGCTTTGGGGTTCATGGCATCCTGCATTCTACTAATTCCATATGCAAGACTGCATATGAGGAAACTTCAGTGGTATCTAAAAAGTTTATGGAGTCAACATTGTCACAGTCTGGAAACAATGATTCTTCTCTTTCCCTGCCTACAAAAGGAGTTTCTTTGGTGGGCAGAGACATGTCACCAAAACAAGGGACAGTCTTTCACTCTACTCCCTGCCACCCGAACCCTAACTACAGACACATCAGACTATGCTTGGGGGGCCCACCTGGCGGGGAGATGCATTTAGAGCATATGGACCCCAAAACAAATGCATCTGCATATCAACTAGAAAGAGATGCTAGCTGTTCAGAATGCCCTGACAGCCTTCAAGGACTTGCTTCATCCAGGACAACAACTGATAAAGACGGACAAACACCATGGTTATGTGGTACATAAACAAGCAGGGAGGTACACTTTCCTACCCCCCTATATTGTGGGACACAGCCTTTGCTTACCAAGTACATTTTCAAGCACAATTCCTGCCAGGAAAACAAAATACTCTGGCAGACTACCTAAGCAGAAATCTTATGGACCCTCACGAGTGGAAACTGGATCCACACGTCTTCAGCATGGTAACACAGAAATGGGGGAGCCCAGACATAGATCTATTTGCCTCTCCCCAAAATTATCAACTGGACAAATTCTGCAAAGGACTTATCACAGACAAGCATGGAAAGTGGATGCCCTATCCTTCAGTTGGAAAAACCCATCAGTCTACGCCTTTCCTCCTCTGCCTCTTCTCCCCAAGGTCTTACTAAAGGTCAGACGAGAAAAAACAAAAATTATCCTAATTGCCCCGGACTGGCCTCGCCAGCACTGGTACCCTATTATAAGGAATATGTCTCAACTCCCTCCTTGGTACTTGCCTCAAATACCTCATCTACTGTCTCAACAGAGCAATCTAATTCTGCACACTCGGCTCTAAACTCTGAACCTGGTAACATGGCTGATCATGTAATTATTCAAACAACACCTCTCAGTAAATCTGTGATGGATGTCATTTTGGAAGCCAGAAGGCCTAGTACTAGAAAATCTTATGCTGATACATGGAAGAGATTCTGTGCTTGGAACCAAGCACAAGGGACAGACACAGCAAAACCAAATATTCCTCAGATTTTACAATAGTTGACTGAGATGCTTGACAAGGGCCTATATTTTTCTTCAATGAAAATCCATGCCTGTGCCATCTTGGCTCATTACAACATGGAGCTTCCCATCTTTTCTCATCCTCTGCTAAAACAGTATCTTAGAGGGGCCAAAAATTTAAGGCCTCCCAGAAGATCACCAACTCCTGCATGGGACCTCAATTTTGTGCTGGAAAAACTCACCCTGCCTCCTTTTGAATCAGCAGCTACTGCAGATATAAAGTTTTATCTTGGAAAACAGCTTTCCTTTTGGCAATCACTTCAGCAAGAAGGGTTTCAGAACTGCAGGCCCTCATGGCTGTGGAGCCTTTTATTACATTTTACCCGGACAGAGTGTCCCTCAGGGCCAATCTTTCCTTTATGCCTAAGGTGGTATCCAGTGTGGCTCTTGACTAAACCTTTCACCTGACAACATTTTACCCAAATCCGCAGAACAAGGGGGAGCGGATTCTGCATTCATTGGACGTACACAGACAACTAAGATTCTATTTAACAAGTCCAAATCTCTAAGAAGGTCTGAGCAACTACTGGTGGCATATGCTGTAGGATCAGAGGGGAAGCTTATATCAGAGCATACTATTTCTAAGTGAATAGGCCACTGCATTCGTTCTGCTACTTGCATCACAGTAAGCCAGTGCCCAAGGGAATCGGGTCACATTCCACCAGGGCTGCCTCTACCTCAGCAGCTTTTCTCAGAGGAGTTCCAACCAAAGACATTCTAGAAGCTGCTACTTGGAGCTCTGTTCATACTTTTACAAAGCATTATCATTTGCCTGTCTTCTCTAAGTCCAGAGCAGGCTTTGCCACTGCAGTTCTGCAGGCCCTTATAGCCTCTCCTAATGCTCTTTAGCTCCATCCTCCCATCCATAGCTTTGGGATTCTACCCAAATGTAATGACTGCAACAGTGAAACACAAAGAACATAGTACAGTTGTGTACACTTACCATAAATGTAGATGTTCGAGTGTATTCACTGTTGCAGTTCGGGTTACCCACCTGCCATCCCCCTTTTTTCTAGAGCTTCTCTTTCCTTCACTATATCCTAAAGCCTTTGTGGTGTATTTGCTTTTAGACGGAGTCTCCCTCAGGACCAATCCTTCTTTTATGCCTAAGGTGGTATCCAGTGTGGCTCTTAACCAGACCATTCACCTGCCAACATTTTACCCAAATCCGCAGAACAAGGAGGAGCGGATTCTGCATTCATTGGATGTACACAGACTACTAAGATTCTACTTAAACAGGACCAAATCTCTAAGAAAGTCTGAACAACTAGTGGTAGCATTTGCTGCAGGGTCAGAGGGGAAGGCTATATCAAAGCAGACTGTTTCTAAGTGGATAAGCCACTACATTTGTTTCTGCTACTTGCACCATGGTAAACCTGTGCCCAAGGGGATCAGATCACATTCCACCAGGGCTGCCTCTACTTCAGCAGCTTTTTAAAGACATTCTAGAAGCTGCTACTTGGAGCTCTGTTCATACCTTCACAAAGCATTATCATTTGCCTCTCTTCTCCAAATCCGGGGCAGGCTTTGCCACTGCAGTTCTGCAGGGCCTTATACCCGCTCCTAATGCTGTTTAGTTCCATCCTCCCATCCATAGCTTTGGGATTCTACCCAAATGTAATGACTGCAACAGTGAAACACGAACATAGTACAGTTGTGTACACTTACCATAAATGTAGATGTTCAAGTGTATTCACTGTTGTAGTCCAGGTTACCTATCCACCATCCTCCTTTCTATACCTTTTCTTTCCTTCACTATACACAAAAGCCTTTGTGGTGTATTTGCTTTTAGATGAAGGTAAAGTTTATGTTTCTAAAAGTGCATTTATATATTTTTACTGTTTATTTATATACATATATATATATATATATATATATATATATATATATATATATATATATATATATATATATATATATATATATACTCCCCATTTGGGGGGCACCTGACATCTGGGGCAAGAAAAACTGAATAAAATGGCATCGGCTGCATGTTTTATACCCCTGACGACCTGACGTCATGGAAGAGGAGACAGCAACCGACGCAGGACCCAAGACTTTGTTATTCAGGCCAACTGAGGGAAACCTGCCAGCAGAGTACCCAAATGTAATGACTGTAACAGTGAGTACCCCCTAACATCTACATTTATGGTAAGTGTGCACAACTGTACTTTTTAACCTTACCTGAGGTTTCGATAAGGTCATGATTGTGTTGAACACTAGTCCTTCACTCATGCCTAAAGTTTTTTCTGAATTTACCTTGAATCAAGCCAACAGTCTACCAGTGTTCTTTCTGGATCCAAATAAGGGAGAAAAGATTCTGCAGATCTTGGATTTATACAAGCTGCTCTGGTACTACCTTGACAAAACAAAGCTGTTTAGGAACGATGAAAAACTGTTTGACATTTCTTAGCGCCTGTACTTTAGACAATCTGGCTGCAAGCAAACTGTTGCACAATGGTTCAACCAAAACCAAAAGGAAGTCACTCACGAGAAGCCAAATAAGGGACCAAGACCAAGGAACAGTCAAAAGGTAATCCAGTTCGTTTTATTCGTAAAACCAGCCAAACACACTTGAACGCTGCACACCAATAATGCGTTTTCGAACGTCTTCATCAGACGCCAAAAAACATGTCATTCTAACAAAAACTCTTTTATAGGCACATGATCAATTAAAATCATTAATTGAAAGATTCAGTTGAATAATTACATAATTACATCAACCTAACTATTCATATTGCACCAATGCCCCAATACAAAAGGCAAATAAATGTTTGTATAAAAAAATAAAACATGAAAAACACATTAAAATTCCTATGCACATTCTCATAATATGATTAAAATATGTGTTAAAATTTGTATAAAAAATATAATTGTATTTAGAATTAAACAAAACCAGTAATTCTCTAAATATAAAAAAGAGAATGTAGAGATTGATATTACTTAGTGGCATGCTGCCATCTACTGGAAAATGTTAAAATTGTAATGACACTCTTAAAGGAAAACTCCACCTTAGAACTCAAAAAATATATTTTTTTCATTGTATCTTTGTTTTGCGTTATTTTAATGCCTCAAAATCACCCCAAGTGCTTATTTTACAATTTTAATGTGTTTCTCTCAAAATGGCGGATGACTGGGCCTGCCTTGGTAAGTGATCTTATTTTCTTGCTTTCCTTCCTTTTTCCCAGAAGACATTTCAAGTCCTCTTTATATGACTCATGCCAGACATAAGGAAGTGGTGCTTTCTCATGCCATTATAATTTAATGGCAGGACTGTGAAGCACTGTCATCTAAACACACCTTTTGTGAAAGAGCTGCTTCTCTGTTTACCTGACTGAGCCTCATTTATCTCTCTCACAGAGCTTGTGCTATACTATCAATAGCTGTTAGCTACTTGCAGCAAAAGAAAGCATATAAAAAAACAGTTTTTTGTAAGAAGAGTCTTTTGTAGTCCTAACAAACTTGATAAACCCTCCCCCACACTCTCATGCCAAGGTGTGAAAACTCTCACTGCAGTAAATGATTCCTTGCAGTACATTTACAAGTGACAAGTAGTAGGACTCTAAACTTAGTCTGTCTGCTACTTCCCATTGCCTTCAGTGTGATGATTTTTCTCTCTCATGAATGATGCAGACTTAAAATGTGCTTTACTAGTTCATTTATGTCATGTTCCCCCTCCTTTTTTCTACTTCATATTTATTTATACTTTGATAACCAGGAAAGTAAACTGGTTCCAGGATCCTTTTCAGCCACAACATAAGCTGCACTAGCAAAGATAACAACAGTTATTAAATGCACTTATCAATACAAATAAAAAAATACTGACAGAAAGACATTGACCAAGATTGCATGTGGACCAGACAACCAATGTGTGACCAAGTAAATCACTGAGCAAAATTTACTAGAATGTATACATTAATAATGCTTAACTATATTATGTTTATTATAAATTCATTGTATGCACACACAGTGTGTGTGTGTGTGTGTGTGTGTGTGTGTGTGTGTGTGTGTGTGTGTGTGTGTGAGTGCGCATTTAAACACAGCTAAGTACTTCTGATTTCCTTTTCTTATAGGTTCATAGGTTCATACTAGGCTATCTGCCCTAGAGCATTTATAAGCCTAGCCAGAGTGTGTTTGGCTTTCGCCACCCATTTTAAACTAATTTTGCTGGTGGTGGAATGAGGAAGTACAGGAGAGTATACAGAGGAAGAGGCTGGCGAAGAAGAAGTGGGATTGTCAAAGAGATGAAGAAAGTAGACATGAGTATAAGGAGATGAGGCGCATGGCAAAGAGAGAGGTGGCAAAAGCTAAGGATAGGGCATATGGAGAGTTGTACGAGAGATTGGACACTAAAGAGGGAGAAAAGGACCTGTACCGATTAGCTAGACAGAGGGACAGAGCTGGGAAAGATGTGCAGCATGTAAGGGTGATAAAGGATAGTGAGGGAAAGGTACTCACAAGAGAGGAGAGTGTGTTGAGTAGATGGAAAGAGTATTTTGAGAGGCTGATGAATGAAGAGAATGAGAGAGAGCGAAGGTTGGATGATGTGGGGATAGTGAATCAGGAAGTGAAACAGATTAGCAAGGAGGAAGTAAGGGCAGCTATGAAGAGGATGAAGAATGGAAAGGCTGTTGGCCCAGATGACATACCAATGGAAGCATGGAGGTGCTTAGGAGAAATGGCAGTGGAATTTCTAACTAGATTGTTTAATGAAATTTTGGAAAGTCAGAGGATGCCTGAGGAGTGGAGAAAAAGTGTTTTGGTACCTATCTTTAAGAATAAGGGTGATGTGCAGAGCTGCAGTAACTACAGAGGGATAAAACTGATTAGTCACAGCTTGAAGTTATGGGAAAGAGTAGTGGAAGCAAGGTTAAGAAGGAGGTGATGATTAGTGATCAGCAGTATGGTTTCATGCCAGGAAAGAGCACTACAGATGCAATGTTTGCTCTGAGAGTGTTGATGGAGAAATACAGAGAAGGTCAGAAGGAGTTGCATTGCGTCTTTGTAGACTTGGAGAAAGCATATGACAGGGTGCCTAGAGAAGAGTTGTGGTATTGTATGAGGAAGTCGGGAGTGGCAGAGAAGTACGTAAGAGTGGTACAGGATATGTACGAGGGTAGTGTGACAGTGGTGAGGACTGCAGTGGGAGTGACAGATCCGTTTAAGGTGGAGGTGGGATTACATCAAGGATCAGCTCTGAGTCCTTTCTTATTTGCAGTGGTGATGGACAGGTTGACAGATGAGATCAGACAGGAGGCCCGTGGACTATGATGTTTGCAGATGACATTGTGATCTGTAGTGAGAGTAGGAATCAGGTTGAGGAGACTCTGGAGAGGTGGAGATATGCTCTAGAGAGCAGAGGAATGAGGGTCAGCAGGGCTAAGACAGAATATATGTGTGTAAATGAGAGGAGGGTAGAGGAATGGTGAGGATGCAGGGAGTAGAGTTGGTAAAGGTGGACGAGTTTAAGTACTTGGGATCAACAGTTCAGAGTAATGGTGAATGTGGAAGAGAGGTGAAGAAGAGAGTACAGGCAGGGTGGAATGGGTGGAGAAGAGTGTCAGGAGTGATTTGTGACAGACGGGTATCCGTAAGAGTGAAAGGGAAGGTCTACAAGAGTGTAGTGAGACCAGCTATGTTATATGGGTTGGAGACAGTGGCATTGACAAAAGGCAGGAGTCAGAGCTGGATGTGGCAGAGTTAAAGATGTTAAGATTTGCAATTGGTGTGACTAGGATGGATAGGATTAGGAATCGGTATATTAGAGGGTCAGCTCATGTTGGACAGTTTGGAGACAAAGCAAGAGAGACGAGATTGCGTTGGTTTGGACATGTGCTGAGGAGGGATGATGGGTATATTGGGAAAAAGATGCTAAGGATGGAGCTGCCAGGTAAGAGGAATAGAGGAAGGCCTAAGATAAGGTTTATGGACGTGGTGAGAGAGGACATGCAGGCGGTTGGTGTGACAGAGCAAGATGCAGAGGATAGGAAGAAATGGAAAGAGATGATCCGCTGTGGCGACCCCTAACGGGAAAAGCCGAAAGAGAATGATGATTTGCTATGCCCATTTTAGAGGTTAGTATACTGTGCCTCTGTCTAACAGTGACACAGAAGTGATACCCGGGGTATGATCTCCCATCCACTCATCAAGATTCCTCTTGAAGAGATTCAATGAGGGACTCTGCCTAACCTGGACTGGGATTTTATTCCAGAGTGAAGGGAGCCTCTGGGTTATGAATCTCACCCTCCAGCATATGTCCTATGAGGTTCAAGTCTCTTGAGCGCGTAGCTCGATGGGATTTGGATTTTCTGAGGTGCAGCATGTCCATTAATTCCGCGTTGGACATGGCTTTATACGTCAGGCACAGATCGCCTCTGAGCAGGCGGTATGCCACTGAGTAGAGCTGGAGTTTCTGTAACCGGGCAGCATATGGCATCTGTTTGAGTCCTTTGATCCCCTTGGTGAGGTACTTTTGGGGTCTTTCCAGTTGCTGCAGGTGTCTGGTAAGGTACATCCCAAAAGGGGCATTGTACTCGATTATGGGCCTGATGAGGGATGAGTAAAGAGGCACGATGACCTCCCCTGATCTAGATGTGAATCCCTTCATGATTAGGTGGGCTATATAAAATGTTTTTCTAACCACTTTGGCCACGTGGTTTTCAAATGAGAGATTGCTATCAACTTGGGTCCCCAGGTCCTTAATTACTTCTTCCGTACTTAATGGATTACCACCTATGTGGTAATTTGTGGGCACTTTGTTTTTGCCAAAGGGGGTGACTATGCACTTTTTGGCCTTTAGCTTGAGGCCATGGCTCTGGCACCAGTTGTCTGTTTCTATGAGGCCCTTTGTAGGATGCTTGTGTCGGCTGGAGAGTCAATTTTACGGCGCCTAGTTTGCAGTCATCTGCGAACTTGGTCAGCCACAGTCCTTCCGTGTTGGCCTGTACCTCCGAGAAATATATACTGAACAAGAGAGGTCCCAGGACTGAGCCTTGTGGGACGCCACATGTAACTGGTTTGAAGTCTGACATGGCTCCAGCAATTCTAACCATGTGGGTTCTGTCCTTGAGCCACTTTGCAACCCATCTAGTGACATAGGGGTTTATATTTAAGCTGGTGAGCTTATCTATAATGCCCGAGTGGGGTATTGTATTGAAGGCTTTTGTGAGGTCCAGGTAGGCTGTGTGGACCACCTTCCCCTCGTCAATGGCCTTGGCGACTGTTTCAAAGAAATCGACCAGGTTTAAGAGGCAGGATCTGCCCTTAACAAAGCCGAACTGGGTAGGATCCAGTGTCTGTAGGTCCCCAATATCTTTATTTATGAGGTCCATGATGATCCTTTCCGTAGCTTTGCAGACCAAGCTAGTCAGGCTTATGGGGCGATAGTTTCCAGGATCCATTGAGGCACCACCTTTGGGGAGAGGGACCACTGTTGCTGTACGCCACTCTTTGGGTACATATCCTGTAGTAAGGCTGAGATTGAACAGTAGTTTTATGTTTGGATTTAGCTCTTCTTGGAGTTCATGTAGGACGCAGCCCGGGACACCGTCTGATCCCATTGATGCTGTGTTTTTTGCTTTGGAGAGGGCGGCTCTTACCTGAGCATCTGAGATGTCAGGGGGGCAGCACTCTGCTGGGATAGATATTTGCCCTTTTGGTGGGGATGGGGGGAGAAGTTTGCGCTGAACCTGTCAGCTAGGATGTTGGCAATGTCTGTGGGTTTGGTGTATTTATCATTTTGGACTAATTCTGAGCATATCTGGGAATTCTCACCCAGGTTCCTAACATAACTAAAGAAAGCCTTGTGATTATCCTTAGTGTTCTGTGCAATTTTTCTCTCAAAGCTGGCCTTAGACGATTTTATGAGTGCCCGTAGTTTTTTGCTAATACTGATCAGAGATGCCTTCCCTTTTTGGGATTTTGCTCTATCATGTAGTAGCTTCCTCCTTCTATTGTGTAGTTTGTTTATGGCTGGCGTCCACCAGACAGGACGCCTGCCTTTGAAGGATTGGGTCCTGGTTTTATTTGGGATTGCATGATCCATGCATTCCTGAAGGTGTTCATAGAATGCGTTTATAAAGGATTCTGTGGTCTGGGCCATATTTTCCACAGGCCCGGGGGCTTTGAAGGATTCCACCTCAGATGTTCTTCATTCCACATTGCTGCAGTCCTAACCATTGGGTAGTCCGCTGTCCCAGTCGGCCCGAATACCAAAGTATATGGCTGACGTCGGTCAAGGCGCATTAGTCTGACGTCAGGACGTCAGGGTACTAATGCGCATGACCGACGTCATATCCTCAGTCTTTTTTGCCGCATGGTCCGATGCAGAAGCAGTTTTGCGAGTGCAGGTTGGCGTTCTGAAATTTTCTGAAGTCAGAGTTTCAGACCGAATCAAAGTTGGCTAAGTACCCCGTTGGGGAATATTTTGGTTTTTTCTTGCCTCAGTATTTAACCGGATGTCAGAAAAAGTGAATAACTGTATTTCTTGTGGGAAACAGATACCTCATAGGGATTACCATACCTTGTGTATACCTTGTTTAGGGCCTGAGCACGACGTTGTTGGATGCCGCTCTTGTGCTAGATTTAACAAACGCACTATTAAGAGAAGGTTAGACTGTGCCAGGTTAGTTTTGGGAAGCGTTGTAATTATAAAATGCCGTCGAATGCTCCGGCCCGTCAAAAGCGCAAGGACAAAGCAGCAAAGCCTAGCGTGCAAGAACCGACAGTCCGGCACGACGGTTCTTTAGAAGGCCGAGTGCAGCCGGAGGTTTTGCCAGGAGTTTCTTTGGAGTCTCAGGGAGACTTTATTGTTACAGGATGTGTCCTCTCAGGAGGTAGGCCAGGCTGAAGGGGGCTTCTCAGGTGGCTGTTCTTCCCTCTCTTCCTAAGGTGGTTAGAGCCTCCCCTTCTGTTTCCAAGGCTTCTTTGAGGGGCAGGCCAGGTTTAACTTCAGTGGGGGTTTCTCCTAGCTCTTCAGGATCTTTGCCTAAAAAACATATGCTTAAAATGGCAGAGGATTTGATTACTATGATTAGAGGTTCTATGCCCCCTCCTGATAAGAGGCCTAGGGTGGAACCTGAGTTTGAGAGTTTTGAGCAGTGTTCGGAGGCTTCTGAGTCTTCGGCTGAAGACTTGCAGGAGTATCCTCCTTATTCTGATTCTGATGTGGATGATTCTACTCCTTCAGCTTCTCCTCCTGAGGATTTTTCTTTTTCAGAGACTCTGCATTCCATGAGGGAGCATTTTAAATGGGAGGGTCAAGATTTCTCTGATTCCAGGAAGAGGCTTAGGGAATTCTTGTTTTTACCCCAGCATAGGCCTTTAGCTATACCTCCTGTTCTGAATGTGGTGGAAGATGTTTTTGCAGAGGCTTCCCTGAACCCTGATTCTTTGCCTCCTGCCCCAGTTAAACCGGATAGGTACTATAGGGTGCCGGAAGCTCATAAGTATCTTTTTAAGAGTCCTAGGGCAGACCCGGAAACTGTCTCTCAGGGGCCTAAAGGTGTTAAGGCTTCTGTTGTTAAAAATCCTGTTCCTCCTGATAAAGAGGCAAGGGCTTTGGATAGATGGGGAAAGAAAGTGTATACTTCTTCCACTTTAGCCATGAGGGCGTTGAATTGCCAGTTTCACATGTTAAAATATCAAAATTATCTCCTTTCACAATTGCAGTCTAAGGTGGATGCTCTGGCGGAAGGTATTGAGTGTAAAGAGTTGCAGGATTTAGTTCATGTGTCTGAACAGGTGGGTAAGCATTCCTTGCAATGTGGTTTTGATGCTGTGCAGGCCTCCTCGAGGGTGGCTGCCACTGGTTCTGTTCTTCGCAGGCACGCCTGGTTGAGGGATCAGAATTTAGCTGAGCATGTTAAGACAAGGATTTTGGATGCTCCTTTACAGTCTGATGTGTTGTTTGGTTCGCCTGTGGAAGCAGTTTTAAAGAAAATGGAGGACAAGGCTAAGTCTATGCAAACTGTTAAAGATTTTTGCAGGTGCAGCCTCCAAGTTTAGTAGAAATTGGCCTACTAAGGGATGGACATATCCTGCTTATGATTCCCAGTCTAGGGGTAGGTCTAGACGTGGTAGGGGCAGAGCTCAAGGTTCTTTTAGGCCTAGGACAGGGAGTTCACCTGCTCAGACTTCTGGTGAGGGCAGGGGTCAGTCCTTTCGTAAACAGACCCAATGACCTACCTTTTCAGCTGCCAGTACATTCTCGTCCTGGCAGCACCTTTGGGAGGAAGGCTGGCTCTTTTCAAAGAAAATTGGGATTTAATTACCCAAGACAGATGGGTTTTGGATATCATTCACCATGGTTACAGGTTTTATTTCCATACCTTGCCTCCTTTCAAAGGCATGCCAGACATTCCTCCTCTACAAAGAAAAGAGGCTCACAAGCAAATTTCTCTGTTACTCCAAATAGGGGCCATTCAGCCAGTTCCTGTGCCAGAAAGGGGCCTAGGATTTTATTCTCGCCTGTTCCTAGTACCAAAGAAGGGGAACACGTGGAGACCAATTTTGGATTTATCTATCCTCAACACTTATCTGGACATTCCCAAGTTCAAAATGTTGACGTTACAACAGCTTTTACCTCTGCTGGGCAAAGATCACTGGATGGTAACTTTAGATCTCAAGGAAGCTTACCTTCATGTGCCTATCAGACTAAGTTGCAGGAAGTATTTGCGTTTCGAGCTGGAAATTCCCATTATCAGTTCTCTGCATTGCCCTTTGGCTTATCTACTGCGCCCAGAGTATTCACAAAGGTTCTGGCTCCAGTGATAGCTTACTTCAGGCTAAAAGGAATTCAAATCTATCCTTACTTGGACGACTGCCTGATTCTGGCTCAAGAAAAGGAAGACCTTTTACAGCATTTGGAATATGTGATATCAGTGCTAAGATGCCTAGGGTATTCTGTGAACGAAATAAAGTCCAGTCTAGTACCCTCTCAAGACATGTGCTTTCTGGGTGTGAGACTGAATACAGCAGCCCAGATGGCCTTTTAACCCCGGACAAACAAAAGAATCTTTCCATTTACTTCCATCAACTATCTCTTCAGTCCGGGCTGACTGCAAGGACAGTCCTTCAAGCCTTAGGGTTCATGGCATCTTGTATTCTGTTGCTTCCCAATGCCAAACTGCATATGAGGAAGCTGCAATGGTATCTCAAAAATGTATGGACACAGCACTGCCAGGATTTGGACACTGTCATTCAAATAATACCTTGCATTCAACAGGAATTTTGTGGTGGGCTCAGGAATGTCACCTAAACAAGGGACTCTCTGTGACCCGGCCAGAGGCGAGTCAGATTCTAACGACAGATGCCTCAGACATTGCTTGGGGAGCTCATCTAAATGGAAAGTGGATACAAGACAAGTGGCCTGCCAGACTACAGCATCTACATATCAACATGAAGGAGATGTTAGCAGTCCAGTTTGCATTAATGGCTTTCAAGGAGTTACTTCTGCCAGGGCAGGTGTTGATTCTAACAGACAACACAACTGTCATGTGGTACATCAACAAACAAGGGGGAACACATTCTTACCCGTTGTGCAGGCAAGCAATGATTTTATGGGAGACTGCGCTCAGCTTGCAACTAACTCTTCAGGCAAGGTTTCTGCCGGAGCACAGAACTCCTTAGCAGATGTGTTAAGCAGACAAATCATGGATCCCCACGAGTGGAAACTGGATCTTCATGTATTTCGAAATTGACAGTGTCATGGGGAACTCCAGACATAGATCTGTTCGCTTCTCCACTAAACCACCAGCTGCCAAAGTTTTGCACAAAGAGGTTTCATCACACAGCTTGGAAAGTGGATGCTCTTTCTTTCAGTTGGAAAAATCTTCATGTGTATGCCTTTCCACCTCTGCCTCTTCTCCCAAAGGTGCTCCTAAAGGTCAGACAAGACAAGCCAAGGATGATTTTAATAGCTCCAGATTGGCCTCGGCAACACTGGTACCCATTACTGAGGAGTCTGGTAAGGAAGCCTCCATGGCCTTTACCTTTGATTCCACACCTGTTGTCTCAGAGAGACGGTCACCTGCTCAATGTCAAGCTTCACTGTCTTCATCTAACAGCCTGGCATATTCTGTTTTGAAACACAGCAGGTCTCAACTTCCTCAACAAGTTTTAAATGTGATTATGGAAGCCAGAAGACCTAGTACAAGGAAAGTGTACGCAGAAAAATGGAAGAGATTTTTATTTTGGAGTGCAGCAAAGAATTTGGAGATTTCTGAGCCTAATTTGTGTGTGGCTCTTCAATATCTTACTGAGTTATTGGACAAAGGTTTGTCTTTCTCTTCCATTAAGATTCATGCTGCAGCAATTTCAGCTCACTATGATTGTGACCCACCATTGTTTTCGCATCCTTTGTTCAAGCAATTTCTTAGAGGGGCAAAGAATATAAGACCCCCAAGTAGAGCTCCTACTCCTGCTTGGGATCTCAATTTTGTGTTGGAGAAACTTACTCTACAACCTTTTGAGCCTGCGGCTACTGCTGAATTGAAATACTTGTCATGGAAGACTGCTTTTTTTGTTGGCCATTACTTCTGCAAGAAGGGTTTCTGAATTGCAGGCCCTTATGGCAGTACAGCCTTTTGATTTCCCATAAGGATAGGGTATCATTACGTACTAATCCTTCTTTTATGCCTAAGGTGGTTTCTAGTGTGGCTTTAAACCAAACTATTCATTTGCCTACTTTCTATGCAGATCCCCAAAATAGGGGGAAAAGATTTTGCACACTTTAGATGTACACAGGCAGTTGCGTTATTATTTAAGCAGGACTAAGGATTTTAGGCAGTCTCAGCAGTTGTTTGTTTCTTTTGCTTTGAGTTCTCAGGGCAAGCCTGTGTCAAAACAAACTATTTCTAAGTGGATTGGGTTTTGCATTGCATTTTGTTATTCCCATCATGGCAAGGAGATTCCAGCTGGGATTAGGCCTCATTCCACTAGGGCTACTGCCACTTCAACAGCATTTCTAAGGGGGTGGCAACTAAGGATATTTTGGAGGCAGCTACTTGGAGTTCAGTGCATACTTTCTCTAAGCATTACCACCTTCCTCTCTACTCTAAATCTAGGGCTGGTTTTGCCACAGCTATTTTGCAAGGCATGTTGACAGCTCCAGCTTCCTTATGATTTGCCAGCCTCCCTTACCTCTGCTTTGGGATTCTACCCAATGGTTAGGACTGCAGCAATGTGGAATGAAGAACATAGTACAGTTTTGTACCTACCATAAATGTAGATGTTCGAGGATCCACATTGCTGCAGTCCAATTTACCCTCCCTCCTTCCCCTCTGTGTTTAGGGGTGGTTGTGTGGGTGAGGTTATACTCTTGTAATTTTGTATATATTGTACATATTTTTGGTGCAGCGGTGTTTGGTGTTTTTGGTTTTGGCCTTGTCTTTTTAGGGTCTTCTGACATCTGGGGCAAGAAAAGACTGAGGATATGACGTCGGTCATGCGCATTAGTACCCTGACGTCCTGACGTCAGACTAATGCGCCTTGACCGACGTCAGCCATATACTTTGGTATTCGGGCCGACTGGGACAGCGGACTACCCAATGGTTAGGACTGCAGCAATGTGGATCCTCGAACATCTACATTTATGGTAGGTACAAAACTGTACTTTTTGAGGAGTGTGAAATTTGCTTTAGAAAAGTTTTTCACTGTGGTTTTCTGGGCAGGGGGTGGGGTCGGGATGTGAATATCCAGTGAGATTAGTTTATGGTCTGATCTTACCAGGCACTTCTGGTCTGGAGCATAGAGCCCCCATGTTGGTGATGATCAGGTCCAGTATGTTTTCCCCTCTTGTGGGAGTGGTAACAAGTTGTTCCATAGCATTTGAGTTTATAAATTCTAGGAACCCTTGGGCTAGGGTGTTGGAGCTAGAGTAATGCTCCCAGTCTGTGTTTGGGTAGTTGAAGTCGCCCAATATAGTGGTGTTTGGAGAGACCTTCATATTTTCCAGTGTTCTCAGGAAGGCCGAGTGGGGTTCCTGGGTTTGGGAGGGTGGTCTGTAGCAGGCTATAAACTGGAAGGCAGTTTTACCCACTGTTAGTTGCACATGGATAGTGTCTGATGCTTCGTGCTGTGCCACCAACCTGGAGATGTGGGTATCTTTGACGAATATTGATGCTCCCCCTCCTTTTGTGGTTCGGTCCAAGTTTTGGGGCCGAAAAGCATGGTATGAGGCATAACCTGGTAGTGCTGGTGTGCTCTCGGGAGCCTTGAACCTGGTTTCTGTTACTGCACAAATATCGATGTTCTCCATGCTATGGAGAGTTTTGAGTGAGTGCATCTTGAGGTTTAGACTTCTGGCATTGAGTAGCATTACTCTTAGTTTCTTATCCCTTCTGATACCTATGGAGGTGGGTTTGTCTTTTGAGCCGTGTCTAAAAAAGGCACTATGGGGGTGGCAAGAGCCTTTGCCAATATCCAAAAGCCCAGGGGTGACAGGTGCAAGACGTCCCTAGCGAAGCATTGTGGCTTGTCGAGCATGTCATCCCAGGCTGACAGGCATTGGATCCCCTTTGAATGACACCAATACTTAAGCCAATTGTTGAAATTGATCATCTTGTCTTCATATTGTGGCATCATTCTTTGTGAGGGTAAGGTGCTACTCAAGGTCAGGGTCATACCGGCCTGGGCTACATGCTCAGAGAGCTCCTCTGTCTCTTTTCATGTAGTCCAGGGAGGTACGTCTCAGGTCATTCACACCAGCATGGACAATGACTGAGTCATATTTGTACTTGCCTTGGAGTGACCTGAGTGCTTGTGTTATGTGGCGGATCCTAGCGCCCGACAGGCAGCTCACCGTGACCTTCTCCTTGTTCAGCCTGGTGAGCGGGACGTCAGTGTGCCTGACGATAGTGTCACCTATTACAAGTGTATCAGGTGTGTTGTTTAGCCGTAAGGGCTGTGACTGTTCGGTACACTGGCTTTGTGAGCTATGTGTTGCACGTGTTTTGTTTTGGGGTAGCGGTTGCTTGGGTGTCTGCTTTGGAGGTCTCTGCTGCTTAGGCAGATTTTTATTTAGAGCCTCCGAGTATGTTTTTGTGTGTTTGTGTTTGGTTTGCTGTCGTGGTAGGTCTATGTGAGACTGGAATTGTGAGTGTGGTTTCCTTCTCCTCCTGACTGGTTACGCCAGTACTGAGTTGAGAGAGCTTAGCCTCCAGTTTGGCTATATGGTTGCATCTCTCACATGTGTTGGAATTTGTTGGGAGGAGGAGAGGGTTATCTGTGTACATGAGGCAGTTGTAACATTGCCTCAAGATTCCCAGATTCACCAGCTGGACCGGAGAGGAGATTGACAACTGACCTTTGGACATGCTAGAATAGTATTGGGAATTCCTTTATAATTGAAAAAAGGGCCAATGGGGAACAAGGTACTCAAGGGAGTTTGTGAGGGTGTAGTGCTTTTAATTTTTTAGTGCTGACTTTTATAATTGCTTTAGTGAGCAAGTGCCAGGCTTTAGAGTAGGAATAGGGTGCTTATTATGAGAACTAGATCAGTTCTTAGTGTTCTTAATGCAAAGACACATAGTAAATGTAGGTTAAAGTAACTTCAGCTGTATGTTATGGTTGCTCTATGACAATGCAAGGACTGACTCAAAGTCGGTAGGAATCTCTTACAATGGATCTGCGTGTACCAGATATGCATCCCACTCTGGAAGGATGTCACACAAAGCATAAAAGACCTTTTTTATGAACAGTATCAGACAGTGCACCTAGTTGATAGGGTTGCCACCTGACTCTCTTTCTGCAGTTCTGGTGTGTGTGTGTGTGTGTGTGTGTGTGTGTGTGTGTGTGTGTGGGGTTGAAAATGGTAAATGCATTTATACTTTACAAGAAAAAATATTTACTGACTTTTCCCTAAATGTCACATAAATCTTTGCAACTACTCATAAGTTATCTTAACACAAACTATTATAAATAACATTTAAAGCTTAGAATTTCAATACTGGGTTGCTGCTTATGTAAATTTGTCAGAAGAGTTGACAGTTTCCTTTAAACCTCTGACTGATCTAATTGCTTTGTTTTGCTATGAAAGGGGAGTGTTAAGTTCTCCTCCCCTCTGCAGTAAAAACAGTGGAAACAATTCCACAGCTTTCTGTCTTTTTTTTATATCAGCTGCTGTGTTCCTGACAGCAGGATTAATTGCCCATCTAAGACTGACAGCAGTACTTGACAGGGTAAACTACAGATTTAACTGTGTCTATGATATGTCATGCAGGTGGAGACTTAACTTCTCTGCAAAGTATGTGAGAAGTTGAGTTTAAAAAAAAAGTAGGTGGGCTTTCCCTTCCTTTGACTCCAATGCAAGGAAATAAAAGTTTTAAAAACTACAAGCAGATTTCTGGTACATACATAATGCTGGAACCATATTCTAGGGAGAAAAGAAACTCAACGATTGAGTTAAGCTGTATGAGAGGGTGGAGTGCTCCTTTAATTTAAGCACGGGGAGAAGGGAAACCATATCATTCAAACCAGGGCTCTTATTAGCCTCCAAAATAATCTGCCAATAAAGTTCCCTGTATTCTAACTTGGTTTCCCACATTCCACCCCTAACTTCTTTGGGAACAACTTCAAGAACAAAAAAATTAAAAGAAGCCTGTTGACAAGTGTGTGTATGATGAAACAATGCATTTGCATTTTGTTTTTTAATTTCATAATGATGTTCATAAATTCTAGATTTGAGCTTCCTCTCCATCTTCCCCACATACAAGGAATGACAGAAAATGACAGGTAGCTATGTAAACAACACCATTAGTATTACAGTTAGAATATTTAATACGTGTAATCTGCCTATTTCGGCTGGGAATATCAATGCTAATACTATTAGCAATATACTGGCACTGAGAACAAGAGCCACACTTAAAGGTTCCCGCTCTACCAGTTTTATTTATAAGGCTGGAACTAGCACCAAACTCAAAGTTTCTTAAAATTCAAGTCTTTTCTATATATAAATTTTAAAGGCTGCCTGTGTATATAATCCAAATCTGTAATTTGTTTAAATCTATCCCATTCTCTAATAACAGTCTGTTTAATAACACCGAATCACCTGTGTAATCCATAATGTATCACCTGTGTAATCCATAATGTATGCTTGTTCCCAACAATTTGTAATGTTCTTATTAATAATAGGATTAGAATCTTCTTGACCCAAAATATGTGCAAACCTCCCCTTTCTTCCTTCCAATACCTCTTGATAAATCTCACAAACCAGTTTTTCTGTGTACCTCCTCTCCCTAAACATATCCATAATAAAACCACTGTCTTTTATGAAATCCGTTTCATCGGATATCATACGACTAGACCTAACTAATTGTCCCTTAAGTAGGGTCTTCTTTTGGAAAAAGGGGTGACCACTGGTGAAATGGTTCCCTTCTCCCCGTGCTTAAATTAAGAGCTGCAAAGTTATAATTTTTTGTCATTACAATTTTAACATTTTCCAGTAGATGGCAGCATGCCACTAAGTAATATCAGTCTCTACATTCTCTTTTTTATATTTAGAGAATTACTGGTTTTGTTTAATTCTAAATACAATTATATTTTTTATACAAATTAACACATATTTTAATCATATTATGAGAATGTGCATATGAATTTTAATGTGTTTTTCATGTTTCATTTTTTATACAGTTATTTATTTGCCTTTTGTATTTGGGCATTGGTGCAATATGAATAGTTAGGTTGATGTAATTATGTAATTATTCAATTGAATCTTTCAATTAATGATTTTAATTGATCATGTGCCTATAAAAGAGTTTTTGTTAGAATTACGTTTTTTGGCTTCTGATGAAGACGTTCGAAAATGCATTATTGGTGTGCAGCGTTCAAGTGTGTTTGGCTGGTTTTATGAATAAAACGAATTGGATTACCTTTTGACTGTTCCTTGGTCTTGGTCCCTTATTTGGCTTCTCCTGAGCGACTTCCTTTTGGTTTTGGTTGAGTTTCTGTTGTTCGCTTTTCATCTCCTTTGCCGGGTTTTGGTTTTATTTGAGATGGTGGAGTTGCCAGGGGTAGAGACCGACAGCGATATATCCAATTGTGAGAAATGAGAACTGAGAAAGGTGATTCGACAGCTCTCTCAGCTAGTGGAGCTACTTACTCCTGCGTGCCATTCCATAGTTTCACTTGTTTCTGTTCAAGCGGCTTTGTCCGTGACCACCTTAACACAGAGCAATGCTTCCTCTAGCAGTCCTCCAAACTGGAACAATGCACGAGATGTTTCTAATGCCGTTTTGGATCAAACTGACAACGACTTTGATATTTTCCCCAATCTTTTATGTTCCAACAGGGTCGATGAGTGTGAAACACAAACCGGACAACATGCAGCCCCTAAAGAACAATGTATACATCAGAACCAAGGTGACTTTTCAAAATACAAAAACGTTTTTGATTACAATACTTTCCTTGATAGGAAATATTGTTTAAAACTTTCTGAAGCAGCTACTAATAATTCAGCAGCTGTTATTACTACTTATAGGGAGAATCTTGATTCTTTATTTTTTTATATGGACAAGTACAAGCATTTAGGCTGTGATTCTACCTTTTTAAAGGAATGTTTAAACAAAAATATAGTTCCCAAGGGTTTGTGGGTCTGCAAATTTCCCAATAGGGTTGAGGAGGGATCAGGTTTTTCACACAGATTTGATTCAGAGTTTTGATAAATGTGGTTTGGAGGTGGTGAAAGCCATTTTGACAGAGAATGAAAGGGTTAGAACCTCTCTTTTAGAAAAAATGAATTCTATTAATACTTGCATCATCAATGATTTAATGTTTACAGTTGAATCAGAGAAGGCTTTATATTACAATATTTTTACACCGATAGACAAGGAATGTACTCTTAACATGAAGAGAAAGGTAGGCAAATTAGAAAGGGATATCAGGGAATATCAGGAAGGGATAGCTTATCCCAAACCTAGGCCCTTTAACATCTATGGTAGTCGGTGGAATGGTGGTAGACATAACACATCAACCGTGGAGCAACAGGTAATTCGGAAATCTCACAAGATGTTGTTCAAACAACCGAGATATCCCTTTAGATTATTCACCCCACCCCCCCTCGGAGGTCGGACAGGATACGGAATCGGAACCCTGTGTTTTACAACTACCACAACTACAGGGGGAACATGAGGAGGTGAATTTTTTATCACCCATCACTAGTATCACACAACAAGGACACATTTTTGAGTTTAACAACTATAAAATTTTTAATTATAGCACCTTGGATATTCACTTGGACCATTTCATGTTATTTTCCAAGGGTTTTAAATTTATTCCTGCTAGGAAGGTTAGTATTCCAAGAGCTATTGTAGATTTAAAACTTTTTAAGGAAACAAAACTTGTCTTTAATGTTTCATGATTCAAATCCCAACGTGTGTGAACCCCTTTTGTTTAATCAAAAAAGTATCATCAATCCCCCCCTTCACCCGCAGCTTAAAAATCTCGAAAAGTTGTTGGAAAGAGAGATTAGAAACACTATTAATGAGCATAGGGTGTTTTCTAACTTATCTAAAAATGAGAATCAATTATTGAATGCTTTAAAAAACAACAAATCGATAAGAATTATGCAACCGGACAAAGGGGGTGGAACGGTTCTTATGGATACTATTTTATATGAATTCAAGATGAAAGATTCTTTACATGATACTTCTAAGTATTCTAGAGTCTCCATTAATGAGGTCAACATTGCATAATCTAAAATTAACATTTTAATCAATGATTTGTTGTTTGAAGGTTGTATAGATATTGATTCATTCAATTTCTTGTACAACAAAAATCCTAGGGTACCTTCAGTTTTTGGCATTCCGAAGGTTCATAAAGACCCTAGTGATTCCCCACTATGACTTATTGTTTCGTCGGAGGGATCCATTACCACCCCTTTAGCCAAGTACATTGATGTGAAATTGAAGGACTTGGCCAGCAAGGGGGACATAGTTCTAAAGGATTCATGGGATTTTTTGAGGCAGGTTAAAACAATTTTTTATTCTCCTGATATTATTTTTGTGATCCTTGACATTGTTGACTTATTTGGATCAATTCCCCATGACATTGGCCTTTCATGGTTGGAAGACAGTATGTGGGAGAGCGGTGCTTTTTCCTCAGATGACTTCAGGACCTGTCTTTTGCTTATGGAGGCCATTCTTAAAAATAATTTTATGTATTTTGAAGGGGAGTTTTTTAAACAGGAAAGAGGTGTCACTATGGAGGCAAAATGTGCCCCCACATATGCCAACATTATTCTCTCATGGTGGGAGAACTTATTTGTCAACAATTGTGAATATGCTAGTTGTTGGGTTTTTTTATAAACGTTTTCTGGACGATATTTGTATTTTTTGGACAGATTCCTAGGAAACATTTTTTGAAGTTTTGGCTTACCTTAAGGGTACAACCAATTTTTTTGGATTTTACTTACAACCTAAACAGTCAAGAATGTATTTATTTGGATGTCTCACTGAATAAGTTTAATAATAAATTTACTTCTAAAATACACCGAAAAAAAACTTTTCAAATTCTTACCTCCATTTCACCAGTGGTCACTCCTTTTTCCAAAAGAAGAACCTACTTAAGGGACAATTAGTTAGGTCTAGTCGTATGACATCAGGTGAAATGGATTTCATAAAAGAGAGTGGTTTTATTATGGATATGTTTAGGGAGAGGGGGTACACAGAAAAACTGGTTTGTGAGATTTATCAAGAGGTATTGGAAGGAAGAAAGGGGAGGTTTGCACCTATTTTGGGTCAATAAGATTCTAATCTTTTATTATTAATAAGAACATTACAAATTGTTGGGAACAAGCATACATTATGGATTACACAGATGATTCGGGTGTTGTTAAACAGACTGTTATTAGAGAATGGGATAGATTTAAACAAATTACAGATTTGGATTATATACACAGGCAGCCTTTAAAATTTATATATAGAAAAGACTTGAATTTTAAGAAACTTTTTGAGTTTGGTGCTAGTTCCAGCCTTATAAATAAAACTGGTAGAGTGGGAACCTTTAAGTGCGGCTCTTGTTCTCAATGCCAGTATATTGCTAATAGTATTAGCATTGTTATTCCCAGCCGAAATAGGCAGATTACAAGTATTAAATATTCTAACTGTAATACTAATGGTGTTGTTTACATAGCTACCTGTCATTTCTGTCATTCCTTCTATGTGGGGAAGACGGAGAGGAAGCTCAAATCTAGAATTTATGAACATCATTATGAAATTAAAAAACAAAATGCAAATAATGCATTGTTTCGTCATACACAAACTTGTCAACAGGTTTCTTATAATGTTTTTTGTTCTTGAAGTTGTTCCCAAAGAAGTTAGGGGTGGAATGTGGGAAACCAAGTTAGAATACAGGGAACTTTATTGGCAGATTATTTTGGAGGCTAATAAGAGCCCTGGTTTGAATGATATGGTTTCCCTTCTCCCCGTGCTTAAATTAAGAGCTGCAAAGTTATAATTTTTTGTCATTGCAATTTTAACATTTTCCAGTAGATGGCAGCATGCCACTAAGTAATATCAATCTCTACATTCTCTTTTTTTATATTTAGAGAATTACTGGTTTTGTTTAATTCTAAATACAGTTGTATTTTTTATGCAAATTTTAACACATTTTAATCATATTATGAGAATGCCCATAGGAATTTTAATGTGTTTTTCATGTTTTATTTTTTATACAAACAGTTATTTGCCTTTTGTATTTGGGCATTGCTGCAATATGAATAGTTAGGTTGATGTAATTATGTAATTATTCAATTGAATCTTACAGTTAATGATTTCAATTGATTGATCATGTGCCTATAAAAGAGTTTTTGTTAGAATGACATGTTTTTTGGCTTCTGATGAAGACGTTCGAAAACGCATTATTGGTGTGCAGCGTTCAAGTGTGTTTGGCTGGTTTTACGAATAAAACGAATTGGATTACCTTTTGACTGTTCCTTGGTCTTGGTCCCTTATTTGGCTTCTCCTGAGCGACTTCCTTTTGGTTTTGGTTGAGTTTTTGTTGTTCGCTTTTCCATCTCCTTTGCCGCGTGTTGCACAATGGTTGTTGTGTGGTATTTTCTGTTACTCATACCATGATAAATCTCTTTCGGGTAGGTTAAGGCTGAGTGGATTAGAGTGATATCCTCTTCAATAACGTATTAGAAAGGGGGTGATTCTAGAAGCATTCTGGAGGCAGCAACTTGGCCGCCTGTTCATACCTTCATAAAGCATCACAAACTGGATTTCTTTTCCAGGTCCTCCTGGCTTTCCTACAACCATTCATCCAGGGTCCCCAGGATCATTATCCTTCCACCTCCCAGGTAGGGTAAGTAAAATGTCATGGATGCAGTGGGAATGATGACTGTAGTACAGTTCAAGTCCCACCTACCTGTTCAGATTAATCACTGCCTCTGTGGCAGCACCCATCTGCCATCCCCAGATTAATGTAGGTTTCAACCTCTGATTTGGTTGTTGAATTTATTTTATATAGTATTGTGATTGCGAATTTACTCTTGCTTGATTAATCTGGCTTCAGGTACGTTTCTTTCCTTTATGGAAGTGAAAAAGCCTGAATACTCACTCCATGTCGCAGCTGAGGACTTCCCTCGCAGGATGTGCACAGCCAATCAGCTGTCACAGTGGGTCGGGTGGTGGTCTGGGCTTTTGGAAGCTGGCCAGTACTGTGCTACCTTGGTGGATCAAAATGCCTGTGAGGCACTGAAGAATTTGAACGTATACTGTTAAAGGTAAGTAGGACTTGTACAACTGTAGTTTTTCTTTGCTATATTTCAGGTTGCCCTTGATTGAATCTTGATATAATAAGTTTTCTGGTAATTGAGATATTTTGAGAACTATGTCTTTGGGTAGTATTGTGCAAAACTGTGTGTGTATATATTGTGTCCATATATTTATCTGAATCCTGCTTTAATTGTAATGGCACATTATTGACTTTAGGTCATTCCACATTCATGTAGCAACTGGAATGTGTGCTATAAGTTTAGCAGATGTTATAACCCATTTTAATGGGGATAAATTTCTTTTTGAAATGATCACATGGTTTTGGAATTACCTTGATTGGTTTGATCTTTCACATTTTCAGTCTTTACTGTGTCCATGGGCACACAAAAGTTTGCTCATATCATTACGGTATAGTCATCCCTTGAGAGTCATTAGGCACTAAACATGAGGTTAAAAAAGAAATAAAAAAGAGTGGCAAGGACTCTAGCTGTGGCTGTACTGGTACTGCCTGGAAACTAGAAAACAGATTGGCTATGGGAAAGATGCACATATTACTGAAAGGAAAAGCCGGTTGGTGGAGCTAAAGCACAGCCACTGTATAGCCAAGAGGGGTTGCCAGATGCATTTCGTGAGTACTTTGACCACACCTTTTTTTTTTAATCTTTGTAGTAACCTTCCTGAATAGGTGGTGGAATGCAAATCCACAGGAGCTGTCGAGAAGACATCTGGAAGGGGGGGTATGCATGGGGACGGAGTCTGAAGGTGACATCAGTTAAATGCTGTGTACACATCAGGCAGACTAGATAGTTTGTCGTCTTATTGTTTTGTATTAAATTAATGAGCCTGCCATTCCATTTAAGTAATATCTGACTGAGCGGCATGTTTATTGTAGAGTGTCACTGTGGTCAGGTTTTACCCTTGCCTGGAGGTTCAGTGACCTGTGGGTAAATTTGGGGGTGCAGGGGCAAAGCTACTGTCCTATATAAACTGGTTAAATTAAAAATGTGGTTGTTTGCTTTATTTTTGACCTAACTTGCTTTTAAAGGGAATGATCCTCTTACTCACTGAGGTGGAGTGCGTGCATACATTGTATCTTGGGAGAGATGGTAGGCTTATAATGGAATTTTTTTTTCTTTTTTGTAATGGAAGGGCAAGAGTTTTTAATGTTGCCCACAGTACAAGAAAGGAGGGAAGGATAGAGCGAGAATAGTTAGTTGATATTTTACTAGTTGTATGCAGTTGTTTAAGCACTGTTTCTGAGGTTGTAGAATAACTTTTGTCTTAATCTTGTAGACTTCATCATGTAGATGGGTAAGATTATGTCATGGTCCTGTAACAGTGGTTGGATCCCTTAGAGCTACTCTTTTTTTAGCGCCCCTCCTGCTACATTTCATCTCTAGAACTGCACTGGGGTGTATCATTGTAGGTCCACAGTCTGTCAAGACTATAGCCTGTAATATTATAATTCAGATTTTATTTGGAAATCTGGTCCTGCTGACTTAATAGAGCACTGTCTTTTTACCTTTGTGGCATTAATTTTGTTTAGTGAACTTTGCTTACAGAAGTAGTCTCTCTAATTAGTTAAAGGTTTATATCATAATGTATACAGTTTTATTTTTCTGTCTTAGCATTACTTTTAAGAATATTTGTAATGATTTGATTTGAACCTTGTTGACAATGTGCTTTTTGTGTGTGTGTTTTTTTTTTCTCTCCAGCTTTATTAGGTGACATTGAAATTCCAGCCAGTCTTAAATGTCTGCAGCTATGGCTTCTTCTCGAGTTACTTTTAAAATAAAAGGCACAACTGTTTCAGGTATGTTAGTATGATATGCTGTTCAGTTTATTTTCCCCATAATTATAAGGATATTTCTACCAAATTTAATAAGTCATTTGCATGTTTAAGGATTCACTGCTCGTTATAATAAAGCTAACTATGAATGTTCCAGAAAGCACTGCTAGAAAGCTCATCTATTCCAAAACATTGTGTTGTTTTTCATAAAATTCTTGCCAGATTTTGGATTGATGACCATAGATGTTGCAAGGCCAGTAAAGCAAGCGACTATTTGCCGTTGCCAATACCCACCCTCAAGTTGTACCTCCTGCTTCGTGAAGGTCCAGTCATGTCAGACAAAGGCTGAATTTGAAGATACCTGTTCAGTCAACCATTGAGTCTCTTCGTGAAAGATGTGAGCTTGTCACTCGGCTTTACATAAAAAGGGAAATTTTCTCCAGAGATGAGATAACCATTGGATAATCACAATATTGTAAGACTTGGAGCCGTCATATGTAAAACTCCACAGAGTTTTTCATTTACAGAAAATTGGATTGCTTTCATCCCACAGCAAGGACTACATCAGAATAAATTGCACATTTTTAAAACCCATGTTTTATATAAAATTTCATCACACTGACCAACCAAGCTGAACTGATTTCAGTTATGAAGGACCAACATAAAAGCAAATAAGAAAGGAAATAGAAGCATACTGAAACCAAAACTTTCCCAGGTGTTTTGCATTAATTACAAATTCTCTGATCTTAATTTTAATACTGATGAAATCATTGTTAGTCTTTGGCCATTGATCTTTTCACACTGGATTGTCTTTTAGGATGTTTTACAAACTCTGCAGCAAAAGTTTTTGATGCAGGCAAATATAAGTTTTGTCTGGAAATTTTCCTGGGCTTCTGAGATCATTTTCTGACTTCAGACAGTTTTTTTGGGGGGAGTTCACATTCTCTGTTTATGATGCTTCTTGCTATGTTGTACATAAGAGTTATGGCATTAAAAGCACATGATTCTAATGGTTGTATCCTTCAGATACCTATCTTTGGCTTTTTATTAATGGAACTGCACTAGTGGAGAATACAAATAACCGACAATTATGTGTATTCTCCTTTCTTCCTCAGTCTTCAAGTTACTATGTCTGTGCATACATCATTGGTTCCTTGGAGGGTGGTTCTTATGAGGGTAAAGGTGCAAGGCTTGCAAGATTCCTCAGAAAGACCAAAGCATGTTGTTTTGAAAGTGGCAATGGCTGTGATCCATGACTTTTAATCTCTCCATTATCTTTGGTCAGTTGGACCCTTCGTCATGATTACAGAGAGCTAGGGGACACAAGATCATGCCGTACGTACTGGCTGATTGCGATCACTTGGGAGTTTGCTGTTTAACGTTCTTCAAGTCTCCAAATGTATTACATTCTGTCAGAGCAAAATTTAGCTGCAGGCTAACTGAGCAGGACAAGGACAAACCCTCGTAAGTTCATAGGTATATACTAGGCTATCGACCACCAAGGCCTTTGTTAGCCTAGCTGTGCAATCCAACCCGATTGTGTCCTTGTGTATCATGGGTATTTGTTTATACAGGTATGTTAGGAAGTTTCTAGAGGTTATGTGGTAGGTGTATGTTAGTTGGGCATTGTCTTCCACTGTCAGAGACAAGGGGGGCAGACAGTGGGTGAATTTCCGATTTCCCATCCATTGGTTAAGGTTACAATTAAATAGGGTAGGTATAGACTGTTTCACATGGATGGGGAGCCTATTCCAGAGCATGGAGATCCTCTGAGACACATCTGTCTAGCCAACATGTCTTATGTCACAAGCAAAATTTAAATATTTTCTGATGCTTTTTGTTTTGCAGCTGTGCAAAAGGTCCATCAGAGCTGGATCCCAGGGATGCCTTGTATCCCATTCATAGATAATCTTTCAGTAGCCTGTAGGTTAGAGTGTGAAGAGTATAGAGATGGGACCCTAGATCCTCCCTGTAAGGAACCTTTGTGGGCATTCCAACTGTTGCATATGTCTGGGCAGGTACATGGGAAATGGGACATTAAACTCAATGATTTGTCTGACAAGGGCCAAATAAAGTGGCACCATGACTACTTTGAACCTGGATGCCATGCCTTTATAAGTTGGGCAACATAGACTGGTTCTCTTACTACCTTAGCCATATGTTGGTCGAAGGCCAGATTACTGTATATTCCAGATCCCCGACTACCAAGTAAGCTCTTGGGGGGGGGGGGGGTCTTATCGATGGAGTACTTGGCCTGGGTGGCACTGTCCCCAAAAGGCACTGTAACACATTTCTTGGTATTGAGTTTCAAGCTGTGAATTTGGCACACATCATTTGTATGTGTTAGACCCTCTTGTACAATATTTGTGTCATGGGGGTAATCTGTGAAAGCTCCCAATTTGCAGTCGTCTGTGAACTTGATCAGCCAAAGGCCTTTGACATTAGCTTTTTCCTCTGAGAAGTGTATGCCAAATATGATAACACGTCTGACTACGGATCAGAATACAGAAGGTTCGACTCTTTCCTGGCTCGCTTGACATGTTTTTAGGTGGGAGGTTGGCATAATGGTTAAGGTGTTTACCTTACAAACACAAGGTGCAGGGTTTGATTCTCACATGGGGTAATTGGCTAGGCTTAAAATGCCCACAAGAGTAGTTAGCCTAGTAATAATCTATGAATCTATAAGGAGCTGTTGCTTCTCTGCCAAGGCCTTGGCTTTATTGGAAAGGGATGGACTCTAAAAATGTTTTAGAAGCTGCTTCTTGGTTCTCTGTTCATACTTTTACAAAGCACTATAGACTTGATTTCTTCTCTAGGTCCAGATCTTGCTTTGTTAGGACCACTCTTCAGGGGTTCTTGGACTACTCTTCCACTTCCCAAATGTAGTTAGCTTTATGGGTAGATTATCATTAGCTAAGGCCACTGCAGCAGTGAGCAGTATGATGAACATAGTACAGTGTGTAAGCTGAACTTAACATAACAGTAGATGTTTGAATAATCACTGCTTTAGTAGCTACTGCCTCCGTCTCCCTTTTTTATTTTGGTGTGTTTTTCATGTCAGGGTGTGGACAATTGTTTTGTTGCTCCTGTTGTCCTGTCAGGGCTCATCCTCCCTCTGTTTGCTGGCAAGAAAATTCTGAAGGGCTTCCGCCCACGCTTGTCGTTTGGTCAACACAGCTCGAGCTGCTTGACAGTTTGGGTGAGTGAAAGATGCCGTTAAGCGTTGGAAGCTGGCCGTATGTTCTCTCCGTGGCAGGATATAACTCTTATAGTTAAGGCTACTGCAGCAGTGATGGAACATCCGCTGTTATGGTAAGTTCATCTTGCACAACTGTAGTTTTTCTCTTCTTTTGGAATTGGCCAGGGCTGGTTACCATAAGATCCCTCAAAGACTGCATTAAATCACACACAGATAGGAGTGTCTGATCCATCTTGATCCCAAACTACTACAACTTAATGCCTAGATTGCAGGGTCTTAATATCTTTTAGGCATCTGTTTTTACTGAGGATGTGCAGAAGGTGCTTACTAATGGAGACAAGAAATTATGCTATTCTAAATTCATAAGTAAACAAATGGAAAAGGTTTTCTAGATGGTGCAAGCAAGACAGCAAACACCCATTCAAGGCTAGCATTTCTCGGATTTTGCAGTATTTGTGAAAGTTACTGTCTTGTGGCCTTTCTTATTCTTTTTATAAAGGTTCATTTGTCTGTCATTTCAGCATGTCTGCCCATGGATTCCCCTTTCATTGCATTCTTATTAGAAAATGTTCTTAAAAGGGGTGCTACATAAGAGGTCTTCAAGAAAACTGGTAGCTCCTTCTTGGGATCTTAATTTTGTGTTAGACACTAACAGTTACTCCATTTGAATCAACTCATCTAGCTAACTTGAGGTTAACATGGAAAACAATTTTACTGATTACTGTGATCTCTGTAAGAAGAGTATCAGAGTTGTAAAATCTTCTAGTGAGTTAACCTTCTCATGTTCCACAGAGAACAGTTTTTCTTTTGAGAACTAATGCTACTTTTTACCTAAAGTTGAGTAGTCTGGCTTAGAGTAAGCTTGGGTACATCTTTCTCTTCTTTCCTGAATCCAAGAATGAGTGAGAAAGGATACTTTGTACCTGAGTTGCATGTGGACATCCAAGGGGTGATCTTGAACGAACAAAAACTTTCAGAACTTCTCATCAGCTCATTTTTTGTGAGGGTAAGAAGGGACAACTTGTGTCAAAAGACCGTTTCCAAGTGCTTGTCTCAGGCTATTGCCTTTTGTTATTACAACCACAGAACTATTCCATGTAGGGATGAGGCACTCTGTATGAAGGCCTTGCCTTAATTCTGTGGCTTTTTAGAAAGGGTTGGGCTTTAAGTATTTTAGAAGCAGTAATTTGGTCCTCTGTACGTACTTTTGCAAAGTACTGCAAGCTGGGTTCCATTTCCAGGTGTACCTCTGGCTTTACTAGGACCATTCTCCAGGGGCTCTTGAACCCTTTCCCTTCCACCTACCTGTTATCTGTGGTAATCTGCCAGTATAGTTTAGTCTACTGCAGCAGTGATCAGTTTGAAGAATGTAGTATAGTTGTGTAAGTAAACTTGCTATAAGAGTTTTTTTTTTTTTAACATTTGTTTTTTGGTGTGTTTGTTTATGCCATAGTGTGGATATGGTCTTTTGCTTTTTCTAGCAATGTCCTTGTCAGGGCTTGCTCTCCTTCTCTCGGTTGACATTGAAGCTGTGAAGGGCTTGGCACACAAATCTGTCTTTTTACTTAGCTAAGCTCCAGCTGTCTTAACAGTTTCAGCATGTGGAAGGTGCCTTGAAGCTTTAGAAGCTGGCTGTCTGTTGTATCCTGCACAGGATACAACCCATATATGTATAGCTTAGGTTACTGCAGCAGTGAACATTCAAACATCTACTGTTATGCTAAGCGTACATGAGCAACTGTATTTTCAACAACCCACATTCATTAATCAGAAATATAACTGCATAGGGCAGATGCCAGGGTGATTAAAAAGTGTCCGCTGTGAAGTATATTTTATGTGCTGCACAGAAATTGCTTTAGTCCTGCAAAGCTAGCATAAAGACTAAATTACAACATTCTCATGTATGGCCAGCTCCTCAGTAATAACTACTTTGTAAAATAAATAAAATAAAATGCCGCACTGTATTTCAAGCACACAGTTGCTCGCCAGTTCATAGCTGGTTGCCTTACAGGAATAACTTGTGGGTATCTCGGCTGTCTGTCTTAATAAAATAATGGCCATGTGATATACATTTTATTTATTTTATTTCAAACCCCATTTTACACACACACCTGCTCACTGGTCCATTTTTGATTTCTTTTGTAACTTGGGTCACACTGAAAATGGTCAAAGAAAAAGCAGATGTTCTTCGTGTTTCACTGTTGCAGTCATTACATTTGGGAAATCTGCTTGCAGGTTGCCCTCAGTCAGCCTGATTAACAAAGTCTTGGGTCCTGCGTCAGTTGCTGTCCCTTCTTCCATGATGTCAGGTCGTCAGGGGTATAAAACATGCAGCCGACACCATTACATCAGTCTTTCTTACTGTGCAGTGCCCGAAGCAGAAGCAGTTCGCAAGTGCCGGTCGGCTGACTCCTGAAATTTTCGTTTTCAAGTTTCAGAACCGAAGTCTTCAACTAAAAGCTAATTTCCCCGTTGGGGAAACTTTTTCTTGCTCCCTACCGATATCAGATCCAGAGACTATTTCACAGGGGCCTAGGGCATTAAGGCTTCTACTGCCAAAAATCCTACCCCTTCTGATAGAGACTCCAGGGTGTTGGATAGATGGGGTAAAAAGGTTTGCACTTCAGCAACCTTGGCCTTTAGAGCTTTAAACTGGCAATTTCATATGTTAAAATATCAGCAACATGTTATTGGACTGCTTAAACAGAAAATGATGTTGATTTCTGACGGTGTGGAAAATAAAGACTTACAGGATTTAATGCATTCTGCTGAACAAGTTGGAAAACATACTTCGCAATGTGGTTTTGATTCTTTAGAGGCCTCTTGCAGGGCTGCTGTTACTGGGTCTGCTTAGAAGGCATGCTTGCCTTAAGGAGCAATCTTTGCCTGATCATGTTATAACTAAATTGTTGGATGCTCATTTAAATCAGGACCGCCTGTTTGGCAACAAGGCTGAAGAAGTTCTTAAAAAGATGGAAGATAAAGCTAAATCTATGTAAACTGTTAAAGATTTTTTACAAGTTCAGCCTCATAGATTTAGTAGGCTCTGGCCCTCTAAGTATTGGTCCTTTCCAGCCCCTTCCAGGTCTTCTCAAGCAAAACCCAGACACAGCAAATACCCCAGGTTTCAGTCCCAGGAGACTCGCAGAACTAAGCAGTGGGGGGCCTCCACTTCCAAGTCTTGGAATAACAAGACTCCCCCCTATGGTAAACTGTCTGAATGACTTCCTTTTAAAATTTCCAAGTACTTATCTTCTGACTGCCCCTTTGGGGGGAAGGATTGCTCTTCATGCAAAGAACTGGGAACTCATTACCCAGGACAAATGGGTTTTAAATATAGGGTTGCTGGGATACAGATGTCACTTCCACTTGTTGCCAACACCAAACGGGTGGCCGGACCTACCCCCAAATCAGTGTGAGCAGAGGCTCAAAAACAAGTACTTTCTCTCCTAAGCATGGGGGCTATTCAACTAGTACCAGAAGAGGAAAAGGGACAAGGTTTCTACTTGAGACTTTTCCTGGTACCCAGAAATGACAAATCATGGCATCCTATCCTGGACCTGTCTACTTTACACACCTTTCTGGAGATTACAAAATTCAAGATGCTGACTCTTCACCAATTACTTCCTATGCTAGGCAAAGACGCCTGGTTGGCAACACTAGATTTAAAAGAAGCATACCTGCACAATCCCAATCAGGGAATATTGCAGAAGATACCTATGCTTCAAAGCAGGCTACACACACTATCAGTTCTCTGCACTGCCCTTTGGCTTATCTACTGTGCCCAGGGTATTCACAAAGTGCCTAGCTCCAGTTATTGGCATTACTTGTGGAAAGCAAATACCTCATAAAGATTTTCATTCGTACTGTATTCCTTGCCTAGACCCTGACCACGACGTACCTTGCTGTCGGTTTTGTGCTTTATTTAATTAGTGCACTATGCGTCATCTGTATATTTTTGCCTCTAAATACTTCGATTTTCAGTTTAATTATCCAGAAATGTCATTGGTTAGCCATCCGACTACTGGTATTCCGAAAAAATGCAAAGATAAAGACAGAGGCCGCCGAGGTCCAAAACTGCCGATGACACTTCTCCTAAGTCAGTTGCCAGTTCGCCGGTACTCAGTGAGGTGCTTTTGCAGCCCCTGATACCCGCTACTTCGGATTCGCAGGCCTCTACTGAGAACCATTTGGTGTCCGGTATAGTTACTACAACTATGGAATCTGCTGATATCTCTACCTTGGATGAGTCTGGAGCCGCTGTGCAGGCACCGGCTTCTGAGGATGTATTCAGGCCTACGGACTTGCATAAATGGATAAGCCATTGCATTCATTTCTGCTATTCTGCTATAAGCACCATGGAAAACCTATCCCCCAGGGGATCAGACTTCACTCCACCAGGGCTGCATCTACTTCTACAGCCTTTCTCAGAGGCGTTCCTACCAGGGACATCCTAGAAGCTGCTATCTGGACTTCTGTACATACTTTCACCAAACATTATCATTTGCCAATTTTCTCTAATTCCAGAGCTGGCTTTGCCACTGCAGGCTTACAGGGCCTTATAGCTGGCCCTAATGCTATCTAAACTCCTCCTCCCAACCATAATGTTGGTAATGTACCCAAATGTAATAACTGCAACAGTGAAACATGAAGAACATAGTACAGTTGTGTACACTTACATAAATATAGATGTTCAAGTGTATTCACTGTTGCAGTCCTGGTTACCTTCCCTCCTGCTCCCTAACTTCTTTTGGCTATACCTCTACTTTCCTTTACTGTGCTTAAAAGCCTTTTTGGTGTGTTTGCTTTTTTTATTGGAGGTGTACCTTTGTGTTTTTGTGTTTAATTGCTTCCCATTAGGGTGGCACCTGACATCTGGGGCAAGAAAAACTGATGTAATGGCATCAGCTGCATGTTTTATACCCCTGATGACCTGACGTCATGGGACAGCAGCCGTCACAGGACCCAAGACTTTGTTAATCAGGCCGACTGAGGGCAACCTGCAAGCAGATTACCCAAATGTAATGACTGCAACAGTGAATGCACTCAAGCATCAACATTTATGGTAAGTGTACACAACTGTATTTTAATTTACCTGCTTTAATAATAATGTACATTATTGTGAGTCCCAGAATTCTGTACTGTAACATGGATGTGCTATACCAACAGAATAGTGAAACTCTCACAAGTGAACTGTTTCCCAGCTCTAGAACTGTTATTACTGTAGCTTAGAAACAGCTTACTGTAGAAAGTTCCTGACACGGAAAGCAATACTAGAAAATTAAATAGTATTTTAATATGAATTCACCAGAAGGGTATATACTTTTTTTCATGATTTGTACAGTGATAGCCTCATATTTGCAAGAAACATTGAAAATGCCTGCACTGAGCTGTAGGTTCAATATGTTGTATGCTAGCCAGAGCTCTGGTGCAGACAGAATTAACTCCTAGCTGTGAATCAGGTGACCTGGCTTTATTAGTGGCTTGGGAAATTGAGGTATTGTCATGGAGGATGGGAGTGCCCAACTAGGAGGAAGAGGCCTAGGCCTCAGTTTGCAATTAGATTTCCATGGTAGAAGCTGGAAAAAACTCCTGTGAAGGACTTCTTTGCAACTCCTCCTGATGTATAAACAAGCACACGACCACAATCGCGGCCTCCAGATATCCCTGCACACTTTGGATCTGTGTTTGTAACTGAATGATTAAATACACAAACTTAATAGAATGGGTTTTGTTTCAGCACACATTTTCTGAACAATGGCAAGCTGAACCTCTGGCATTACTGACTGATGATGATGATGATTTATCAGAAAGTCAAAAATTTTGATCAGTACAGGGCAAAATTGAGGTGTAATCAGAGACATTTCAGAGGCATGACCGCTCTGAAACAGTATTAATGACTGATTATGCACTCCAGAATGCGCAGGTGTTTGGTTAAAATGTATTATGTGGTGAGTAGTAGCACTCTTCAGTTAGCCCAGAAGATCTCTAGAAACTAAAACTGTACCTTAGTTTATTTCTTAGTGGAACTATAATTACTAATACTGCATACTATTTCAGAGCAGCTCTCGAGTTATTTGGCTGTGTATTTACTGGCCAGATGCCCAAGTTTTATTGTAATATGCAGCAAGAGCTGTAAGCAGACATCAATCACCCAGAGTAAATTTGCAAATTTCAAATTTAAGTTGAAGTGGTCCTTGCCCAAAAACCTGTATATACAGCTAGCCAAAATAAGTTGTAGAACCTCATTTTCCACTGTTGACTGAATTCTGGACTGTTAGTGTGTAGGAGGATTTGGCCACACTCTGTAAGTTTTCTTGGCAATGTAACATATCTGCTTTTTGTCTGTAAAATTACTAGATGATTCTGCTGCATGAGTACAAACGAATGCTTGTGGTAGCATTTATCCACTTCTGCTTTCATTAAATTAAAAATGTATATAAAAAATAAAACTAACAATTATGTTCAGCACGAAAATTGGTGCAGAACGTAACCAAATTCACTTAAATGAAAATATTTTAAGATGAACCACTCCAGCAGATAGCGTAGCTGTACATGGAGCACACCCCACAGTTGTAGGCCCTGGGCAGCTACCCGGTGCTCATATTATAATAGATCACTGGTTCTAGGACTTGGGTCATTAACTGTTGGTGCTTTTTTCCTTTTCTTTTCCAAACTTTGCATGAATAGTGTTCTTTCAGTGTGTATGTGCGTGTGTGTGAACACAAATTTTACTGAAGTTTGCTTGGAGTATAAAAATACCTATTCAAACACTTCCGAGCAAAGATCTAAACATTCTGCACTTTGTTGGATACTTGGGAGACATTCATATGTCCTCCCATTGTTCTTTTGTCAATTGCTTTTCCAGTCTCTCTCCCCAATGTTTTCTAAGCACTTCTGATTGATTCTTAAAATTATCATACATTATTTTATGTGCCTTACTAATTATCCCTTTTAGAAAGCAGCTTTTGTTCTGGATTCAACAAAAGGTCTGCTCTGGTTGAGTGTTTAGCATAAAGATTCCCCTTTCCCTTTGCTTAAACTCTAGCCACCCGTGGTAGGGAAGACAGTCTGTAACCTGCAGTCCAAATGTCATCTTGATATAATTTCAGTCCAATTTCCATCTGTAGTTATTTTCTCCCAATACCTTGGTTCCTTTGCCAGTTTTCTGCAGTAAATCCCAGCCCTATCTTGCTTATTTTCTCTACCCCTACTTGCAGTCATCTGTTTAGCAAATGTTTTATCGATTCTCGTGTTGGCTTAGTTATTAAAAACTTTTTGCTACTAAATATAATATTCTGTATGGTGGTTATTCTCTTGAAGGATGTGCATTCAAAATCCCACTCTTTCTTGACCCCCCACTTTATCATCATCATCCCTTTTTATTTTGTAGTATAACCACCAGCTTGTTTTGTGTGTATGAAGTTTAACTGTTTAGCTCTAAAATATCCCTTTAAATCAGGTAATACTGAAGTACCTCGGTCTGTAGGATCGGTCAGTTTATCACACTTACTCTTCTCTTCTCAGATAAATTCCTTCAGCTCAGTTACTGTCCACAACTTCTCCTTTTGTTGATAAAAATATGCCTGACCCACATGTAAAACTAAAGCAAGTAAAAACATTTTCACTGCTTGTACAATCCATATCTATAAACTACAGCTT